>NC_134359.1:291717677-291938436 GCF_048569485.1 Anomaloglossus baeobatrachus
GAGGTAAGAGGGAACACGAATGAAATAGCAGATACAACAGGGAACATGACGACGATAGTTAATTATGCATGCACAACAAGCAAGATGGCAGAAGCTGATCAATGAAGGGGCGGCAGCTCTGACCTTTTGTTTAACCCTGTAGAGGTCAAAAGGTCAGAGCTGCTGCTCCTTCCTCTGAAACGCGTAGATCGGAGGAGCCATGTTTTATTCCTTCTTCCCCCTTTTTTAACCATTATTGTAATAAAATGAAATGTTAACTTTATTTCATGTTTCTATGGACGTTCTTTGTGCCGGGATCTGCCTTGTTTGACTACAGCCTTCTTAACCCACAAGCACCGTCCGGATTTTCCTTCCTGGAATGACAACATGATGGTGAGCTCAGTCACTCTCTTATATTTCACAAGGCACTGTATGTACACAGTGACTGCACCAGCAGAATAGTGAGTGCAGCTCTGGAGTATAATACAGGAGGTAACTCAGGATCAGTAATGTAATGTATGTAGACAGTGACTGCACCAGCAGAATAGTGAGTGCAGCTCTGGAGTATAATACAGGAGGTAACTCAGGATCAGTAATGTAATGTATGTACACAGTGACTGCACCAGCAGAATAGTGAGTGCAGCTCTGGAGGATAATACAGGAGGTAACTCAGGATCAGTAATGTAATGTATGTACACTGTGACTGCACCAGCAGAATAGTGAGTGCAGCTCTGGAGTATAATACAGGAGGTAACTCAGGATCAGTAATGTAATGTATGTAGACAGTGACTGCACCAGCAGAATAGTGAGTGCAGCTCTGGAGTATAATACAGGAGGTAACTCAGGATCAGTAATGTAATGTATGTAGACAGTGACTGCACCAGCAGAATAGTGAGTGCAGCTCTGGAGGATAATACAGGAGGTAACTCAGGATCAGTAATGTAATGTATGTACACTGTGACTGCACCAGCAGAATAGTGAGTGCAGCTCTGGAGTATAATACAGGAGGTAACTCAGGATCAGTAATGTAATGTATGTACACAGTGACTGCACCAGCAGAATAGTGAGTGCAGCTCTGGAGTATAATACAGGAGGTAACTCAGGATCAGTAATGTATGTACACAGTGACTGCACCAGCAGAATAGTGAGTGCAGCTCTGGAGTATAATACAGGAGGTAACTCAGGATCAGTAATGTAATGTATGTACACAGTGACTGCACCAGCAGAATAGTGAGTGCAGCTCTGGAGTATAATACAGGAGGCAACTCAGGATCAGTAATGTAATGTATGTACACAGTGACTGCACCAGCAGAATAGTGAGTGCAGCTCTGGAGTATAATACAGGAGGTAACTCAGGATCAGTAATGTAATGTATGTACACAGTGACTGCACCAGCAGAATAGCGAGTGCAGCTCTGGAATATAATACAGGAGGTAACTCAGGATCAGTAATGTAATGTAAGTACACAGTGACTGCACCAGCAGAATAGTGAGTGCAGCTCTGGAGTATAATACAGGAGGTAACTCAGGATCAGTAATGTAATGTATGTACACAGTGACTGCACCAGCAGAATAGCGAGTGCAGCTCTGGAATATAATACAGGAGGTAACTCAGGATCAGTAATGTAATGTAAGTACACAGTGACTGCACCAGCAGAATAGTGAGTGCAGCTCTGGAGTATAATACAGGAGGTAACTCAGGATCAGTAATGTAATGTATGTACACAGGGACTCCACCAGCAGAATAGTGAGTGCAGCTCTGGAGTATAATACAGGAGGTAACTCAGGATCAGTAATGTAATGTATGTACACAGTGACTGCACCAGCAGAATAGTGAGCGCAGCTCTGGAGGATAATACAGGAGGTAACTCAGGATCAGTAATGTATGTACACAGTGACTGCACCAGCAGAATAGTGAGTGCAGCTCTGGAGTATAATACAGGGGGTAACTCAGGATCAGTAATGTATGTACACAGTGACTGCACCAGCAGAATAGTGAGTGCAGCTCTGGAGTATAATACAGGAGGTAACTCAGGATCAGTAATGTATGTACACAGTGACTGCACCAGCAGAATAGTGAGTGCAGCTCTGGAGTATAATACAGGAGGTAACTCAGGATCAGTAATGTAATGTATGTACACAGTGACTGCACCAGCAGAATAGCGAGTGCAGCTCTGGAATATAATACAGGAGGTAACTCAGGATCAGTAATGTAATGTGTGTACACAGTGACTGCACCAGCAGAATAGTGAGCGCAGCTCTGGAGTATAATACAGGGGGTAACTGAGGATCAGTAATGTATGTACACAGTGAGTGCACCAGCAGAATAGTGAGTGCAGCTCTGGAGTATAATACAGGAGGTAACTCAGGATCAGTAATGTAATGTATGTACAGTGACTGCACCAGCAGAATAGTGAGTGCAGCTCTGGAGTATAATACAGGAGGTAACTCAGGATCAGTAATGTACACAGTGACTCCACCAGCAGAATAGTGAGTGCAGCTCTGGAGTATAATACAGGAGGTAACTCAGGATCAGTAATGTAATGTATGTACACAGTGACTGCACCAGCAGAATAGCGAGTGCAGCTCTGGAATATAATACAGGAGGTAACTCAGGATCAGTAATGTAATGTAAGTACACAGTGACTGCACCAGCAGAATAGTGAGTGCAGCTCTGGAGTATAATACAGGAGGTAACTCAGGATCAGTAATGTAATGTATGTACACAGGGACTCCACCAGCAGAATAGTGAGTGCAGCTCTGGAGTATAATACAGGAGGTAACTCAGGATCAGTAATGTAATGTATGTACACAGTGACTGCACCAGCAGAATAGTGAGCGCAGCTCTGGAGGATAATACAGGAGGTAACTCAGGATCAGTAATGTATGTACACAGTGACTGCACCAGCAGAATAGTGAGTGCAGCTCTGGAGTATAATACAGGAGGTAACTCAGGATCAGTAATGTATGTACACAGTGACTGCACCAGCAGAATAGTGAGTGCAGCTCTGGAGTATAATACAGGAGGTAACTCAGGATCAGTAATGTATGTACACAGTGACTGCACCAGCAGAATAGTGAGTGCAGCTCTGGAGTATAATACAGGAGGTAACTCAGGATCAGTAATGTAATGTATGTACACAGTGACTGCACCAGCAGAATAGCGAGTGCAGCTCTGGAATATAATACAGGAGGTAACTCAGGATCAGTAATGTAATGTGTGTACACAGTGACTGCACCAGCAGAATAGTGAGCGCAGCTCTGGAGTATAATACAGGGGGTAACTGAGGATCAGTAATGTATGTACACAGTGAGTGCACCAGCAGAATAGTGAGTGCAGCTCTGGAGTATAATACAGGAGGTAACTCAGGATCAGTAATGTAATGTATGTACACAGTGACTGCACCAGCAGAATAGTGAGTGCAGCTCTGGAGTATAATGCAGGAGGTAACTCAGGATCAGTAATGTAATGTATGTACAGTGACTGTACCAGCAGAATAGTGAGTGCAGCTCTGGAGTATAATACAGGAGGTAACTCAGGATCAGTAATGTAATGTATGTACAGTGACTGTACCAGCAGAATAGTGAGTGCAGCTCTGGAGTATAATGCAGGAGGTAACTCAGGATCAGTAATGTAATGTATGTACAGTCACTGCACCAGCAGAATAGTGAGTGCAGCTCTGGAGTATAATACAGGAGGTAACTCAGGATCAGTAATGTACACAGTGACTCCACCAGCAGAATAGTGAGTGCAGCTCTGGAGTATAATACAGGAGGTAACTCAGGATCAGTAATGTATGTACACAGTGACTGCACCAGCAGAATAGTGAGTGCAGCTCTGGAGTATAATACAGGAGGTAACTCAGGATCAGTAATGTAATGTATGTACACAGTGACTGCACCAGCAGAATAGTGAGTGCAGCTCTGGGGTATAATACAGGAGGTAATTCAGGATCAGTAATGTAATGTACACAGTGACTGCACCAGCAGAATAGTGAGTGCAGCTCTGGAATATAATACAGGATGTAACTCAGGATCAGTAATGTAATGTATGTACCCAGTGACTGCACCAGCAGAATAGTGAGTGCAGTTCTGGAGTATAATACAGGAAGTAACTCAGGATCAGTAATGTAATGTATGTACACAGTGACTGCACCAGCAGAATAGTGAGTGCAGCTCTGGAGTATAATACAAGAGGTAACTCAGGATCAGTAAAGTATGTACACAGTGACTGCACCAGCAGAATAGTGAGTGCAGCTCTGGAGTATAATACAGGAGGTAATTCAGGATCAGTAATGTAATGTACACAGTGACTGCACCAGCAGAATAGTGAGTGCAGCTCTGGAGTATAATACAGGAGGTAACTCAGGATCAGTAATGTAATGTATGTACACAGTGACTGCACCAGCAGAATAGTGAGTGCAGCTCTGGAGTATAATACAAGAGGTAACTCAGGATCAGTAAAGTATGTACACAGTGACTGCACCAGCAGAATAGTGAGTGCAGCTCTGGAGTGTAAGTAATATATGTACATATTGAGTCAACCAGTAAAATAGACTCATTGCATTGGTAAATATCTCTGGATGTGGTGAATGTGGGCGTCCAATAAATCATCTCAGTGAAGAACATTGGAAAAAGTGATAACTGGGAACAATAGCATATAAGTATATTTATAGCACAATGATGCCAGACATAGCGAGAGGATATTGTCCCATTCATCATCCCTTTTTCCTGTCTCGGGACCCCTCCTCATTATAGTGGGACCCCCTTACACCCGCACAATCAGTAATCGCAGACACAACATGGGGCAAGTCACCAATCAGACAGCAGAAGAGGATCCTCTAAGTTCCTCATGTGGCTCGTACTCCTCTGAAGTAAAGGTGAGGTCTTAGCCTTTTCTTAAAGGGATACTCCAGCATTAGGACATCTCTGAGGGGATCCAGGACCACCCACCTATCCTAGATCAGAAGGTCCATGTGAAGTCAAGTGAGGATCTCAGTGGTGGCCGGAGCCATGACTAGAGAAGGTTTGGTCCTACCCCTTTAAGAGCTTTAGGACTGGATCCCTCCTATGTGGACGCGCTCCCGTACACTCGCATGGGCACTGTACTCACCAGTATATTAGGGACAGGCCGTCGAATCTCTCCAGCTGCTTCCCAGAAGGTTTGAGATAGGACATTTCATCCAGGACCCCGGGATGTCAGCGTGTCCTGCCGGAGGCTCCGGGACGCCTCAATCCGAGCGCCGCCGCGAGCGCATGCCTGTGCACACTGTGCCTCCTTAATGCCCTATCATCTCAGCTCTGCCTGCGCTAATCGCCCGGGATTTCAGGCACACAGCGGCAGGCCTAATCTGCGCACCCCCCACCCCACCGCTGCCTCCGGACTCCTTCTCCCTCCCCGGACCAGCTGGCGTCGTGTCCTCTTCTCCTTGCCGATCTGCGGACCTTGTTTAATGGGCTTATTCCGGCGGGAGATGGGTTAATATCGCCCGCTTACCTTCATTATGTGACCGGCAAATCCTGGCGACCAAAGGCTGTGACCCGGTCACCGGTTCTGCCACATGGCGGGGAGCGGTCCTCAGCGTCACCACACCGCTGCAGCCGAACAGCCGGGGCCCGAGAGGAAGGGGCCACAACCGCCTCCAAACACCACTGGGCACTATGAGGGGCTATATATATATATTGTCAGGCAGTATCACACAGCATGGGATTAGATACACAGCTCAGCAGACAGTATCACACAGGAGAGGATTGGATACACAGCTCAGCAGACAGTATCACACAGGATAGGATTAGATACACAGCTCAGCAGACAGTATCACACAGGATAGGATTAGATACACAGCTCAGCAGACAGTATCACACAGGATAGGATTAGATACACAGCTCAGTAGACAGTATCACACAGGAGAGGATTGGATACACAGCTCAGCTGACAGTATCACACAGGATAGGATTAGATACAAAGCTCAGCAGACAGTATCACACAGGATAGGATTAGATACACAGCTCAGCAGACAGTATCACACAGGATAGGATTAGATACACAGCTCAGCAGACAGTATCACACAGGATGGGATTAGATACACAGCTCAGCAGACAGTATCACACAGGATGGGATTAGGTACACAGCTCAGCAGACAGTATCACACAGGATGGGATTAGATACACAGCTCAGCAGACAGTATCACACAGGATGGGATTAGATACACAGCTCAGCAGACAGTATCACACGGGATGGGATTAGATACACAGCTCAGCAGACAGTATCACACAGGATAGGATTAGATACACGGCTCAGCAGACAGTATCACACAGGAGAGGATTAGATACACAGCTCAGCAGACAGTATCACACAGGATAGGATTAGATACACAGCTCAGCAGACAGTATCACACAGGATGGGATTAGATACACAGCTCAGCAGACAGTATCACACAGGATGGGATTAGATACACAGCTCAGCAGACAGTATCACACAGGATAGGATTAGATACACAGCTCAGCAGACAGTATCACACAGGATAGGATTAGATACACAGCTCAGCAGACAGTATCACACAGGATAGGATTAGATACACAGCTCAGCAGACAGTATCACACAGGATGGGATTAGATACACAGCTCAGCAGACAGTATCACACAGGATGGGATTAGATACACAGCTCAGCAGACAGTATCACACAGGAGAGGATTAGATACACAGCTCAGCAGACAGTATCACACAGGAGAGGATTAGATACACAGCTCAGCAGACAGTATCACACAGGATGGGATTAGATACACAGCTCAGCAGACAGTATCACACGGGATGGGATTAGATACACAGCTCAGCAGACAGTATCACACAGGAGAGGATTAGATACACAGCTCAGCAGACAGTATCACACAGGATGGGATTAGATACACAGCTCAGCAGACAGTATCACACAGGATGGGATTAGATACACAGCTCAGCAGACAGTATCACACAGGAGAGGATTAGATACAAAGCTCAGCAGACAGTATCACACAGGATGGGATTAGATACACAGCTCAGCAGACAGTATCACACAGGAGAGGATTAGATACACAGCTCAGCAGACAGTATCACACAGGAGAGGATTAGATACACGGCTCAGCAGACAGTATCACACAGGAGAGGATTAGATACACAGCTCAGCAGGCAGTATCACACAGGATGGGATTAGATACACAGCTCAGCACACAGTATCACACAGGAGAGGATTAGATACACAGCTCAGCAGACAGTATCACACAGGAGAAGATTAGATACACAGCTCAGCAGGCAGTATCACACAGGATGGGATTAGATACACAGCTCAGCACACAGTATCACACAGGAGAGGATTAGATACACAGCTCAGCAGACAGTATCACACAGGATGGGATTAGATACACAGCTCAGCAGACAGTATCACACGGGAGAGGATTAGATACACAGCTCAGCAGACAGTATCACACAGGATGGGATTAGATACACAGCTCAGCAGACAGTATCACACAGGATGGGATTAGATACACAGCTCAGCAGACAGTATCACACGGGAGAGGATTAGATACACAACTGAGCAGACAGTATCACACAGGATGGGATTAGATACACAGGTCAGCAGACAGTATCACACAGGATGGGATTAGATACACAGCTCAGCAGACAGTATCACACAGGATAGGATTAGATACACAGCTCAGCAGACAGTATCACACAGGAGAGGATTAGATACACAGCTCAGCAGACAGTATCACACAGGATAGGATTAGATACACAGCTCAGCAGACAGTATCACACAGGATGGGATTAGATACACAGCTCAGCAGACAGTATCACACGGGATAGGATTAGATACACGGCTCAGCAGACAGTATCACACGGGAGAGGATTAGATACACAGCTCAGCAGACAGTATCACACAGGAGAGGATTAGATACACAGCTCAGCAGACAGTATCACACAGGATAGGATTAGATACACAGCTCAGCAGACTGTATCACACAGGAGAGGATTAGATACACAGCTCAGCAGACAGTATCACACAGGATAGGATTAGATACACAGCTCAGCAGACAGTATCACACAGGAGAGGATTAGATACACAGCTCAACAGACAGTATCACACAGGATAGGATTAGATACACAGCTCAGCAGACAGTATCACACAGGATAGGATTAGATACACAGCTCAGCAGACAGTATCACACAGGAGAGGATTAGATACACAGCTCAGCAGACAGTATCACACAGGATAGGATTAGATACACAGCTCAGCAGACAGTATCACACAGGATAGGATTAGATACACAGCTCAGCAGACAGTATCACACAGGAGAGGATTAGATACACAGCTCAGCAGACAGTATCACACAGGATAGGATTAGATACACAGCTCAGCAGACAGTATCACACAGGAGAGGATTAGATACACAGCTCAACAGATAGTATCACACAGGATAGGATTAGATACACAGCTCAGCAGACAGTATCACACAGGATAGGATTAGATACACAGCTCAGCAGACAGTATCACACAGGAGAGGATTAGATACACAGCTCAGCAGACAGTATCACACAGGATAGGATTAGATACACAGCTCAGCAGACAGTATCACACAGGATAGGATTAGATACACAGCTCAGCAGACAGTATCACACAGGAGAGGATTAGATACACAGCTCAGCAGACAGTATCACACAGGATAGGATTAGATACACAGCTCAGCAGACAGTATCACACAGGAGAGGATTAGATAAACGGCTCAGCAGTCAGTATCACACAGGATAGGATTAGATACACAGCTCAGCAGACAGTATCACACAGGATAGGATTAGATACACAGCTCAGCAGACAGTATCACACAGGATAGGATTAGATACACAGCTCAGCAGACAGTATCACACAGGAGAGGATTAGATAAACGGCTCAGCAGACAGTATCACACAGGAGAGGATTAGATACACAGCTCAGCAGACAGTATCACACAGGATAGGATTAGATACACAGCTCAGCAGACAGTATCACACAGGATAGGATTAGATACACAGCTCAGCAGACAGTATCACACAGGAGAGGATTAGATACACAGCTCAGCATACAGTATCACACAGGACAGGATTAGGTACACAGCTCAGCAGACAGTATCACACAGGATAGGATTAGATACACAGCTCAGCAGACAGTATCACACAGGATAGGATTAGATACACAGCTCAGCAGACAGTATCACACAGGAGAGGATTAGATACACAGCTCAGCAGACAGTATCACACAGGAGAGGATTAGATACACAGCTCAGCAGACAGTATCACACAGGATAGGATTAGGTACACAGCTCAGCAGACAGTATCACACAGGATAGGATTAGATACACAGCTCAGCAGACAGTATCACACAGGATAGGATTAGATACACAGCTCAGCAGACAGTATCACACAGGAGAGGATTAGATACACAGCTCAGCAGACAGTATCACACAGGATAGGATTAGGTACACAGCTCAGCAGACAGTATCACACAGGAGAGGATTAGATACACGGCTCAGCAGACAGTATCACACAGGAGAGGATTAGATACACAGCTCAGCAGACAGTATCACACAGGAGAAGATTAGATACACAGCTCAGCAGATAGTATCACACAGGATAGGATTAGGTACACAGCTCAGCAGACAGTATCACACAGGATAGGATTAGATACACAGCTCAGCAGACAGTATCACACAGGAGAGGATTAGATACACAGCTCAGCAGACAGTATCACACAGGATAGGATTAGGTACACAGCTCAGCAGACAGTATCACACAGGAGAGGATTAGATACACAGCTCAGCAGACAGTATCACACAGGAGAGGATTAGATACACAGCTCAGCAGACAGTATCACACAGGATAGGATTAGATACACAGCTCAGCAGACAGTATCACACAGGAGAGGATTAGATACACAGCTCAGCAGACAGTATCACACAGGATAGGATTAGGTACACAGCTCAGCAAACAGTATCACACAGGATAGGATTAGATACACAGCTCAGCAGACAGTATCACACAGGATAGGATTAGATACACAGCTCAGCAGACAGTATCACACAGGAGAGGATTAGATACACAGCTCAGCAGACAGTATCACACAGGAGAGGATTAGATACACAGCTCAGCAGACAGTATCACACAGGATAGGATTAGGTACACAGCTCAGCAGACAGTATCACACAGGATAGGATTAGATACACAGCTCAGCAGACAGTATCACACAGGATAGGATTAGATACACAGCTCAGCAGACAGTATCACACAGGAGAGGATTAGATACACAGCTCAGCAGACAGTATCACACAGGATAGGATTAGGTACACAGCTCAGCAGACAGTATCACACAGGAGAGGATTAGATACACGGCTCAGCAGACAGTATCACACAGGAGAGGATTAGATACACAGCTCAGCAGACAGTATCACACAGGAGAAGATTAGATACACAGCTCAGCAGATAGTATCACACAGGATAGGATTAGATACACAGCTCAGCAG
Source organism: Anomaloglossus baeobatrachus (assembly GCF_048569485.1). Lineage (NCBI taxonomy): Eukaryota > Metazoa > Chordata > Amphibia > Anura > Aromobatidae > Anomaloglossus > Anomaloglossus baeobatrachus. The sequence goes on from NC_134359.1 coordinate 291,728,183, forward strand.
ACAGTATCACACAGGATGGGATTAGATACACGGCTCAGCAGACAGTATCACACAGGATGGGATTAGATACACAGCTCAGCAGACAGTATCACACAGGAGAAGATTAGATACACAGCTCAGCAGATAGTATCACACAGGATAGGATTAGATACACAGCTCAGCAGACAGTATCACACAGGATGGGATTAGATACACAGCTCAGCAGGCAGTATCACACAGGAGAGGATTAGATACACGGCTCAGCAGACAGTATCACACAGGATGGGATTAGATACACAGCTCAGCAGACAGTATCACACAGGAGAGGATTAGATACACAGCTCAGCAGACAGTATCACACAGGAGAGGATTAGATACACAGCTCAGAAGACAGTATTACACAGGAGAGGATTAGATACACAGCTCAGCAGACAGTATCACACAGGATGGGATTAGATACACAGCTCAGCAGACAGTATCACACAGGATGGGATCAGATACACAGCTCAGCAGACAGTATCACATAGGATAGGATTAGATACACAGCTCAGCAGACAGTATCACATAGGATAGGATTAGATACACGGCTCAGCAGACAGTATCACACAGGAGAGGATTAGATACACAGCTCAGCAGACAGTATCACACAGGAGAGGATTAGATACACAGCTCAGCAGACAGTATCACACAGGAGAGGATTAGATACACAGCTCAGCAGACAGTATCACACAGGAGAGGATTAGATACACGGCTCACCAGTCAGAATCACACAGGATAGGATTAGATACACAGCTCAGCAGACAGTATCACATAGGATAGGATTAGATACACGGCTCAGCAGACAGTATCACACAGGATAGGATTAGATACACGGCTCAGCAGACAGTATCACACAGGAGAGGATTAGATACACAGCTCAGCAGACAGTATCACACAGGAGAGGATTAGATACACAGCTCAGCAGACAGTATCACACAGGAGAGGATTAGATACACAGCTCAGCAGACAGTATCACACAGGAGAGGATTAGATACACAGCTCAGCAGACTATCACACAGGAGAGGATTAGATACACGGCTCAGCAGTCAGAATCACACAGGATAGGATTAGATACACAGCTCAGCAGACAGTATCACACAGGATAGGATTAGATACACAGCTCAGCAGACAGTATCACACGGGAGAGGATTAGATACACAACTGAGCAGACAGTATCACACAGGATGGGATTAGATACACAGGTCAGCAGACAGTATCACACAGGATGGGATTAGATACACAGCTCAGCAGACAGTATCACACAGGATAGGATTAGATACACAGCTCAGCAGACAGTATCACACAGGAGAGGATTAGATACACAGCTCAGCAGACAGTATCACACAGGATATGATTAGATACACAGCTCAGCAGACAGTATCACACAGGATGGGATTAGATACACAGCTCAGCAGACAGTATCACACGGGATAGGATTAGATACACGGCTCAGCAGACAGTATCACACGGGAGAGGATTAGATACACAGCTCAGCAGACAGTATCACACAGGAGAGGATTAGATACACAGCTCAGCAGACAGTATCACACAGGATAGGATTAGATACACAGCTCAGCAGACTGTATCACACAGGAGAGGATTAGATACACAGCTCAGCAGACAGTATCACACAGGAGAGGATTAGATACACAGCTCAGCAGACAGTATCACACAGGATAGGATTAGATACACAGCTCAGCAGACAGTATCACACAGGAGAGGATTAGATACACAGCTCAACAGACAGTATCACACAGGATAGGATTAGATACACAGCTCAGCAGACAGTATCACACAGGATAGGATTAGATACACAGCTCAGCAGACAGTATCACACAGGAGAGGATTAGATACACAGCTCAGCAGACAGTATCACACAGGATAGGATTAGATACACAGCTCAGCAGACAGTATCACACAGGATAGGATTAGATACACAGCTCAGCAGACAGTATCACACAGGAGAGGATTAGATACACAGCTCAGCAGACAGTATCACACAGGATAGGATTAGATACACAGCTCAGCAGACAGTATCACACAGGAGAGGATTAGATACACAGCTCAACAGATAGTATCACACAGGATAGGATTAGATACACAGCTCAGCAGACAGTATCACACAGGATAGGATTAGATACACAGCTCAGCAGACAGTATCACACAGGAGAGGATTAGATACACAGCTCAGCAGACAGTATCACACAGGATAGGATTAGATACACAGCTCAGCAGACAGTATCACACAGGATAGGATTAGATACACAGCTCAGCAGACAGTATCACACAGGAGAGGATTAGATACACAGCTCAGCAGACAGTATCACACAGGATAGGATTAGATACACAGCTCAGCAGACAGTATCACACAGGAGAGGATTAGATAAACGGCTCAGCAGTCAGTATCACACAGGATAGGATTAGATACACAGCTCAGCAGACAGTATCACACAGGATAGGATTAGATACACAGCTCAGCAGACAGTATCACACAGGATAGGATTAGATACACAGCTCAGCAGACAGTATCACACAGGAGAGGATTAGATAAACGGCTCAGCAGACAGTATCACACAGGAGAGGATTAGATACACAGCTCAGCAGACAGTATCACACAGGATAGGATTAGATACACAGCTCAGCAGACAGTATCACACAGGATAGGATTAGATACACAGCTCAGCAGACAGTATCACACAGGAGAGGATTAGATACACAGCTCAGCATACAGTATCACACAGGACAGGATTAGGTACACAGCTCAGCAGACAGTATCACACAGGATAGGATTAGATACACAGCTCAGCAGACAGTATCACACAGGATAGGATTAGATACACAGCTCAGCAGACAGTATCACACAGGAGAGGATTAGATACACAGCTCAGCAGACAGTATCACACAGGAGAGGATTAGATACACAGCTCAGCAGACAGTATCACACAGGATAGGATTAGGTACACAGCTCAGCAGACAGTATCACACAGGATAGGATTAGATACACAGCTCAGCAGACAGTATCACACAGGATAGGATTAGATACACAGCTCAGCAGACAGTATCACACAGGAGAGGATTAGATACACAGCTCAGCAGACAGTATCACACAGGATAGGATTAGGTACACAGCTCAGCAGACAGTATCACACAGGAGAGGATTAGATACACGGCTCAGCAGACAGTATCACACAGGAGAGGATTAGATACACAGCTCAGCAGACAGTATCACACAGGAGAAGATTAGATACACAGCTCAGCAGATAGTATCACACAGGATAGGATTAGGTACACAGCTCAGCAGACAGTATCACACAGGATAGGATTAGATACACAGCTCAGCAGACAGTATCACACAGGAGAGGATTAGATACACAGCTCAGCAGACAGTATCACACAGGATAGGATTAGGTACACAGCTCAGCAGACAGTATCACACAGGAGAGGATTAGATACACAGCTCAGCAGACAGTATCACACAGGATAGGATTAGATACACAGCTCAGCAGACAGTATCACACAGGAGAGGATTAGATACACAGCTCAGCAGACAGTATCACACAGGATAGGATTAGATACACAGCTCAGCAGACAGTATCACACAGGAGAGGATTAGATACACAGCTCAGCAGACAGTATCACACAGGATAGGATTAGATACACAGCTCAGCAGACAGTATCACACAGGAGAGGATTAGATACACAGCTCAGCAGACAGTATCACACAGGAGAGGATTAGATACACAGCTCAGCAGACAGTATCACACAGGATAGGATTAGGTACACAGCTCAGCAGACAGTATCACACAGGATAGGATTAGATACACAGCTCAGCAGACAGTATCACACAGGATAGGATTAGATACACAGCTCAGCAGACAGTATCACACAGGAGAGGATTAGATACACAGCTCAGCAGACAGTATCACACAGGATAGGATTAGGTACACAGCTCAGCAGACAGTATCACACAGGAGAGGATTAGATACACGGCTCAGCAGACAGTATCACACAGGAGAGGATTAGATACACAGCTCAGCAGACAGTATCACACAGGAGAAGATTAGATACACAGCTCAGCAGATAGTATCACACAGGATAGGATTAGATACACAGCTCAGCAGACAGTATCACACAGGATGGGATTAGATACACGGCTCAGCAGACAGTATCACACAGGATGGGATTAGATACACAGCTCAGCAGACAGTATCACACAGGAGAAGATTAGATACACAGCTCAGCAGATAGTATCACACAGGATAGGATTAGATACACAGCTCAGCAGACAGTATCACACAGGATGGGATTAGATACACAGCTCAGCAGGCAGTATCACACAGGAGAGGATTAGATACACGGCTCAGCAGACAGTATCACACAGGATGGGATTAGATACACAGCTCAGCAGACAGTATCACACAGGAGAGGATTAGATACACAGCTCAGCAGACAGTATCACACAGGAGAGGATTAGATACACAGCTCAGAAGACAGTATTACACAGGAGAGGATTAGATACACAGCTCAGCAGACAGTATCACACAGGATGGGATTAGATACACAGCTCAGCAGACAGTATCACACAGGATGGGATCAGATACACAGCTCAGCAGACAGTATCACATAGGATAGGATTAGATACACAGCTCAGCAGACAGTATCACATAGGATAGGATTAGATACACGGCTCAGCAGACAGTATCACACAGGAGAGGATTAGATACACAGCTCAGCAGACAGTATCACACAGGAGAGGATTAGATACACAGCTCAGCAGACAGTATCACACAGGAGAGGATTAGATACACAGCTCAGCAGACAGTATCACACAGGAGAGGATTAGATACACGGCTCACCAGTCAGAATCACACAGGATAGGATTAGATACACAGCTCAGCAGACAGTATCACATAGGATAGGATTAGATACACGGCTCAGCAGACAGTATCACACAGGATAGGATTAGATACACGGCTCAGCAGACAGTATCACACAGGAGAGGATTAGATACACAGCTCAGCAGACAGTATCACACAGGAGAGGATTAGATACACAGCTCAGCAGACAGTATCACACAGGAGAGGATTAGATACACAGCTCAGCAGACAGTATCACACAGGAGAGGATTAGATACACAGCTCAGCAGACTATCACACAGGAGAGGATTAGATACACGGCTCAGCAGTCAGAATCACACAGGATAGGATTAGATACACAGCTCAGCAGACAGTATCACACAGGATAGGATTAGATACACGGCTCAGCAGACAGTATCACACAGGATAGGATTAGATACACGGCTCAGCAGACAGTATCACACAGGAGAGGATTAGATACACAGCTCAGCAGACAGTATCACACAGGAGAGGATTAGATACACAGCTCAGCAGACTGTATCACACAGGATAGGATTAGATACACGGCTCAGCAGACAGTATCACACAGGATGGGATTAGATACACAGCTCAGCAGACAGTATCACACAGGATGGGATCAGATACACAGCTCAGCAGACAGTATCACATAGGATAGGATTAGATACACGGCTCAGCAGACAGTAGCACACAGGATAGGATTAGATACACGGCTCAGCAGACAGTATCACACAGGAGAGGATTAGATACACATCTCAGCAGACAGTATCACACAGGAGAGGATTAGATACACAGCTCAGCAGACAGTATCACACAGGAGAGGATTAGATACACAGCTCAGCAGACAGTATCACACAGGAGAGGATTAGATACACAGCTCAGCAGACTATCACACAGGAGAGGATTAGATACACAGCTCAGCATACAGTATCACACAGGAGAGGATTAGATACACAGCTCAGCAGACTGTATCACACAGGAGAGGATTAGATACACAGCTCAGCAGACAGTATCACACAGGAGAGGATTAGATACACAGCTAAGCAGACAGTATAACACATGATGGGATCAGATACACAGCTCAGCAGACAGTATCACACAGGATAGGATTAGATACACAGCTCAGCAGACAGTATCACACAGGAGAGGATTAGATACACAGCTCAGCAGACAGTATCACACAGGAGAGGATTAGATACACAGCTCAGCAGACAGTATAACACATGATGGGATCAGATACACAGCTCAGCAGACAGTATCACACAGGATAGGATTAGATACACAGCTCAGCAGACAGTATCACACAGGATAGGATTAGATACACAGCTCAGCAGACAGTATCACACAGGATAGGATTAGATACACGGCTCAGCAGACAGTATCACACAGGATAGGATTAGATACACAGCTCAGCAGACAGTATCACACAGGAGAGGATTAGATACACAGCTCAGCAGACAGTATCACACAGGAGAGGATTAGATACACAGCTCAGCAGACAGTATCACACAGGAGAGGATTAGATACACAGCTCAGCAGACAGTATCACACAGGATAGGATTAGATACACGGCTCAGCAGACAGTATCACACAGGAGAGGATTAGATACACGGCTCAGCAGACTATCACACAGGAGAGGATTAGATACACAGCTCAGCATACAGTATCACACAGGAGAGGATTAGATACACAGCTCAGCAGACTGTATCACACAGGAGAGGATTAGATACACAGCTCAGCAGACAGTATCACACAGGAGAGGATTAGATACACAGCTAAGCAGACAGTATAACACATGATGGGATCAGATACACAGCTCAGCAGACAGTATCACACAGGATAGGATTAGATACACAGCTCAGCAGACAGTATTACACAGGAGAGGATTAGATACACAGCTCAGCAGACAGTATCACACAGGAGAGGATTAGATACACAGCTCAGCAGACAGTATAACACATGATGGGATCAGATACACAGCTCAGCAGACAGTATCACACAGGATAGGATTAGATACACAGCTCAGCAGACAGTATCACAGGATAGGATTAGATACACAGCTCAGCAGACAGTATCACACAGGATAGGATTAGATACACGGCTCAGCAGACAGTATCACACAGGATAGGATTAGATACACAGCTCAGCAGACAGTATCACACAGGATAGGATTAGATACACGGCTCAGCAGACAGTATCACACAGGATAGGATTAGATACACAGCTCAGCAGACAGTATCACACAGGAGAGGATTAGATACACAGCTCAGCAGACAGTATCACACAGGAGAGGATTAGATACACAGCTCAGCAGACAGTATCACACAGGAGAGGATTAGATACACAGCTCAGCAGACAGTATCACACAGGAGAGGATTAGATACACAGCTCAGCAGACAGTATCACACAGGAGAGGATTAGATACACAGCTCAGCAGACAGTATCACACAGGAGAGGATTAGATACACAGCTCAGCAGACAGTATAACACATGATTGGATCAGATACACAGCTGAGCAGACAGTATCACACAGGATAGGATTAGATACACAGCTCAGCAGACAGTATCACACAGGAGAGGATTAGATACACAGCTCAGCAGACAGTATCACACAGGATAGGATTAGATACACAGCTCAGCAGACAGTATCACACAGGATAGGATTAGATACGCAGCTCAGCAGACAGTATCACACAGGATAGGATTAGATACACGGCTCAGCAGACAGTATCACACAGGAGAGGATTAGATACACAGCTCAGCAGACAGTATCACACGGGATGGGATTAGATACACAGCTCAGCAGACAGTATCACACAGGAGAGGATTAGATACACAGCTCAGCAGACAGTATCACACAGGATAGGATTGGATACACAGCCCCGCAGACAGTATCACACAGGATAGGATTAGATACACAGCTCAGCAGACAGTATCACACAGGATAGGATTAGATACACAGCCCCGCAGACAGTATCACACAGGAGAGGATTAGATACACAGCTCAGCAGAGAGTATCACACAGGATAGGATTGGATACACAGCTCAGCAGACAGTATCACACAGGATAGGATTAGATACACAGCTGAGCAGACAGTATCACACAGGAGAGGATTAGATACACAGCTCAGCAGACAGTATCACACAGGAGAGGATTAGATACACAGCTCAGCAGACAGTATCACACAGGATAGGATTAGATACACAGCTCAGCAGACAGTGGGATAGGTGGGAATATAGGGGGCAGTGTGGATAAGTGGAGCATGGGGGGTAGTATGGATAAATGGGAGCGTAAGGGGGGCAGTATGGATAAGTGGGAGCATATGGGACAGTATGGATGGGAGCATGGCAGGATTGCATGGAGATGTGGCAGCATCGCGGGACAATATGGAGAGGTAGGGGAACTATATGTTGGAGTGGGACCATAGGGGGCAGTATGGAGAGGTAAATCTGATGTTTTCTGGTAACACCCTTAGGCTACTTTCACACATCTGGTTTGAGCGCTGCGGCTCAATCCGGCTGTGCAACCTATGCAACGGATGCGGCGAAAACACCGCATCCTTTGCATAAGTTTTTACATGCGGCCGGTCCGTTTTTTTCCGGTTGCGGCACGCTACTGAGCATGCGCAGTGGAAGAAACCGCATGCGCTGGCCGGATGCGTTTTTTTCCGCATCGCGCCGCATCCGGCGTCCATAGGCATGCATTGAAAAATGCGCCGCAGCGGCCGGATGCGGCGCGATGCGTTTTTTTTTTGCCGGAGCAAAAAACGTTGCAGGCAACGTTCCATCCGGCCGCCGCATCGGCTAAATTTGCCGCATGCGGCCAAAACCGGACCGAACGCAAGCCCATGCGGCACAATACGGCACCAATGTAAGTCTATGCAAAAAAAATTGCAACCGGCGTTACAAAAAACGGTTGCGTTTTTTCTGCAGAGCGCCGTATTGTGCCGCAGAGCAAAAACCGGATGTGTGAAAGTAGCCTAACCATTGTTAAAGAAGCCTCTCATTACATTTTGCATTCACTGTATGTGATGTAGTGTGAGTGTGATAATATCCTCACCTGCCGCTGCTCTCTGGTGTCCTGCGCCGCCCTCCTCTGCTCAGTGACGTCACCGCGCTGCAGCCTCCGGGACCCACTGATCTGCATGGCCCAGAGGTGACTTTTAGGCTTGGGGAGGAGGGGGGCCATAAACAATTCTAGCACAGGGGCCCTTTGCGCTCAGTGTCCGCCCCTCATTCACTACTAATATATAATATCTTAAAAAAGTATTCATGCCCCGTGAAGTGTTCCACATTTTTTCATGTTACACATACCAAATTAAATGTATTTTATTGGTTCCATAATTAGTAAATTGAGTCGATCTGGCCGATGAAGGCCTCAGAGGTTTCTCTGAGACATTAGGAATCAAACAGCAACATGAAAACCAAGGAACACACCGGACAGGTCAGGGATAAAGAGAAGAGTAAAGCAGGGTTAGGTTATAAAAAAAACAAACTCTGAACATGTCATGGAGCACTGATCAATCCATCATCCAAAAATGGACGGAGTATTGCACAACGGCAAACCTACAAGACATGGCCGTCCACCGAAAGTGACATCCCAAGAAGGAGAGCACTAATAAGAGAAGCAGCCGAGGGGCCCACGGTCCCTAGAGGAGCCACAGAGATCACAGCTCAAGGAGGAAATCCGTGCACAGGACCAATATTAGTCACATACTCCACAATTCTGCCCTTTATAGAAGAAGAAAGACAATTTTGAAAGCCATGAGAAGTTCCATTTGCAGTTTGCAAAAAGCCATGAGGGGATACAGCAAGCACGTGGAAGAAGGTGCTCTGGTCAGATGAGAACGTTTTGGGCTAAATGCCAAACACTGTGCATAGCAGAAAACTAACACCCTGAAAACACCATCCCCACTGTCACACATGGTGGAGGCCACATCCTGCTGTGGGAAGACGTTTCTTCAGCAAAAGCAGGGAAGCTGGTCATAGTTGATGGAAAGATGGATGGAGCTAAATAGTGGGCAATCCTAGAGGAAAACTAATACTGCACATTATCCTTAAAATACCACCCCCACCGTCACACATTGTGGAGGTAGCATCCTGATGTGGGGAGGCTTTTCTTCAGCAGAGGCATGGAAGCTGGTCAGAGGTGATAGGAAGATGGATAGAGCTATAAAGAGGGCAATCCGAGAGAAAAATTAACAGTGCACATTACCCTTAAAACACCAACCCTACCGTCACACATGGTGGAGGCCGCATCCTGCTGTGGGGAGGCTTTTCTTCAGCAGGGGTAGGGAAGCTGGTCAGAGGTGATGGGAAGATGAATGGAGCTAAATAGAGGGCAATCCTAGAGGAAAACTAACACTGCACATTACCCTTAAAACACCATCTCCACTGTCACGCATGGTGGAGGCCGCATCCTGCTGTGGGGAGGCTTTTCTTCAGCAGGATGAAGATGGATGGAGCTAAGTACAGGGTAATCCTGGAGGAAAAACTGTTAGAGACTGCAGCAGACTTGATCCTGGGGTGTAGATTCACCTCCCAGCAGGACAACGACCCGAATCATCCAGCCAGAGCTACAATGGAGGGTGATGATCAGAGACGTCTGCATCCGATCTCACTGAGCTCGTGTGCAAAGAAGAAGGGGAAAATGTCACCTCTAGATGTGCAAAGCTGGAGAGACAGACCCCAATATACAGAGAAAGGTGGTCCTACAAAGTATTTAGCAAACGATGTATCATTTCCTTTCCACTTGCTACTTAGTGTTGCTATATCACATAAATTCCCAATAAAATACATTTATGGATGTAATGTGAAAAATGGGGAATGAATACTTTTGCAAGGAACTGTACTTGCAAATCCAGCCCATAGCGATGTACAAGTTACATTGTAGAAATACAGTTATAGAGGTCATGTCCTGTCTGTAGTTTTAGGGGTGATGGGGTCCTGGGGTCCTGATCATATGGGGCCCAGATATTTCCAGATAATAGCAACATCACTAAACACTTATGGAAAGATCAATTCATAAACAGTGACCACATTTCCTGGAGATCAAACCCTCTGTACAGAGTCATCAGCAGAAGGGTCACATGTATGAGGTGCGGCTCTGCGCCCCCTCCTCTGCCCTGACGCTGCACTATGCTGAGGACAGATGTGTCCCTAATCCCAGGTGCCAAAATAACAAGGACAGAGCAGAGAGCGAGGAGGAATAATCTCCAGACACAACACGGGGTCCATGTGACAGGTCACAGCCAGGGGGGGTCACAGGGAAACCGGGGAGGGGCAACCACCTCATATACCAAATACTGAGAAAAGAGGAAACTATCCGTATAAATAGGGGCGGTATTATAGTAGTTATATTCTTGTACATAGGGGGCAGTATTATAGTAGTTATATTCTTGTACATAGGAGCAGTATTATATAGTAGTTATATTCTTGTACATAGGGGCAGTATTATAGTAGTTATATTCTTGTACATAGGGGCAGTATTATAGCAGTTATATTCTTGTATATAGGGGCAGTATTATAGTAGTTATATTCTTGTACATAGGGGGCAGTATTATAGTAGTTATATTCTTGTACATAGGGGCAGTATTATAGTAGTTATATTCTTGTATATAGGAGCAGTATTATAGCAGTTATATTCTTGTATATAGGGGCAGTATTATAGTAGTTATATTCTTGTACATAGGGGGCAGTATTATAGTAGTTATATTCTTGTACATAGGGGCAGTATTATAGTAGTTATATTCTTGTATATAGGGGCAGTATTATAGTAGTTATATTCTTGTATATAGTGGCAGTATTATAGTAGTTATATTCTTGTACATAGGAGCAGTATTATAGTAGTTATATTCTTGTACATAGGGGCAGTATTATAGTAGTTATATTCTTGTATATAGGAGCAGTATTATAGTAGTTATATTCTTGTATATAGGGGCAGTATTATAGTAGTTATATTCTTGTATATAGTGGCAGTATTATAGTAGTTATATTCTTGTATATTGGAGCAGTATTATAGTAGTTATATTCTTGTATATAGGGGCAGTATTATAGCAGTTATATTCTTGTATATAGGGGCAGTATTATAGCAGTTATATTCTTGTATATAGGGGCAGTATTATAGTAGTTATATTCTTGTATATAGGGGGCAGTATTATAGTAGTTATATTCTTGTATATAGGAGCAGTATTATAGTAGTTATATTCTTGTATATAGGGGCAGTATTATAGTAGTTATATTCTTGTACATAGGGGGCAGTATTATAGTAGTTATATTCTTGTATATAGGAGCAGTATTATAGTAGTTATAATCTTGTACATAGGGGGCAGTATTATAGTAGTTATATTCTTGTACATAGGGGGCAGTATTATAGTAGTTACATTCTTGTATATAGGAGCAGCATTATAGTAGTTATATTCTTGTATATAGGGGCAGTATTATAGTAGTTATATTCTTGTATATAGGGGCAGTATTATAGTAGTTATATTCTTGTACATAGGGGGCAGTATTATAGTAGTTATATTCTTGTACATGGGGGCAGTATTATAGTAGTTATATTCTTGTACATAGGGGCAGTATTATAGTAGTTATATTCTTGTACATAGGGGGCAGTATTATAGTAGTTATATTCTTGTACATAGGAGCAGTATTATATAGTAGTTATATTCTTGTACATAGGGGCAGTATTATAGTAGTTATATTCTTGTACATAGGGGCAGTATTATAGTACTTATATTCTTGTACATAGGGGGCAGTATTATAGTAGTTATATTCTTGTACATAGGAGCAGTATTATAGTAGGTATACTCTTGTACATAGGGGGCAGTATTATAGTAGTTATATTCTTGTACATAGGGGCAGTATTATAGTACTTATATTCTTGTACATAGGGGCAGTATTATAGTACTTATATTCTTGTACATAGGGGGCAGTATTATAGTAGTTATATTCTTGTACATAGGGGCAGTATTATAGTACTTATATTCTTGTACATAGGGGGCAGTATTATAGTAGTTATATTCTTGTACATAGGGGCAGTATTATAGTAGTTATATTCTTGTACATAGGAGCAGTATTATATAGTAGTTATATTCTTGTACATAGGGGCAGTATTATAGTAGTTATATTCTTGTACATAGGGGCAGTATTATAGTACTTATATTCTTGTACATAGGGGGCAGTATTATAGTAGTTATATTCTTGTACATAGGAGCAGTATTATAGTAGGTATACTCTTGTACATAGGGGGCAGTATTATAGTAGTTATATTCTTGTACATAGGGGCAGTATTATAGTACTTATATTCTTGTACATAGGGGCAGTATTATAGTACTTATATTCTTGTACATAGGGGGCAGTATTATAGTAGTTATATTCTTGTACATAGGGGCAGTATTATAGTACTTATATTCTTGTACATAGGGGGCAGTATTATAGTAGTTATATTCTTGTACATAGGGGCAGTATTATAGTACTTATATTCTTGTACATAGGGGCAGTATTATAGTACGTATATTCTTGTACATAGGGGGCAGTATTATAGTAGTTATATTCTTGTACATAGGGGCAGTATTATAGTAATTATATTCTTGTACATAGGGGGCAGTATTATAGTAGTTATATTCTTGTACATAGGGGCAGTATTATAGTAATTATATTCTTGTACATAGGGGGCAGTATTATAGTAGTTATATTCTTGTACATAGGGGCAGTATTATAGCAGTTATATTCTTGTACATAGGGGGCAGTATTATAGTAGTTATATTCTTGTACATAGGGGACAGTATTATAGTACTTATATTCTTGTACATAGGGGCAGTGTTATAGTATCATAGTATCATAGTTTTTAAGGTTGAAGGGAGACTCTAAGTCCATCTAGTTCAACCTGTAGCCTAACATGTTGATCCAGAGGAAGGCAAAAAAAAACCCAATGTGGCAAACAAGTTCCAAAGGGGAAAAAATTTCCTTCCTTCGTCCACATCCGGCAATCAGACTAGTTCCCTGGATCAATACCCTGTCATAAAATCTAATATACATAACTGGTAATATTAAATTTTTCAAGAAAGGCGTCCAGGCTCTGCTTAATGTTAGTAGTGAATCACTCATTACAACATCATGCGGCAGAGAGTTCCATAGTCTCACTGCTCGTACAGTAAAGAATCCTCGTCTGTGATTATGATTAAACCTTCTTTCCTCAAGACGTAGCGGATGCCCCCGTGTTCCAGTCACAGGCCTAGGTGTAAAGAGATCTTTGGAAAGGTCTCTGTACTGTCCCCTCATATATTTATACATTGTGATTAGATCCCCCCTAAGCCTTCATTTTTCCTGTCTTGGTATTGCAGCCCCCCCATTCCTCTAATAATCTTGGTCGCTCTTCTCTGCACCCTCTCCAGTTCAGCTATGTCCTTCTTATATATCGGTGACCAGAATTGTACACAGTATATAAGTGCGGTCGCACTAGTGACTTGTACAGAGGTAGAACTATATTTTTTTCATGAACACTTCTACCTCTTTTAATACATCCCATTATTTTATTAGCCCTGGCAGCAGTTGCCTGACACTGGCCACTAAAGTGAAGTTTACCATCCCCCCATACACCCAAGTCTTTTTCTGTGTCTGTTTTACCCAGTGTTCTACGATTAAGTACATAATCATAAATGTTATTTCCTCTACCCAAGTGCATGACCTTACATTTATCTACATTAAACTTCAATTGCCACTTCTCAGCCCAATCCTCCAATTTACATAAATCTCCCTGTAATATAAAATTATCCTACTCTGTATTGATTACCCTGCAGAGTTTAGTATCATCTGCAAATATTGAAATTCTACTCCGCATGCCCCCAACAAGGTCATTTATAAATATGTTGAAAAGAAGCGGGCCCAATACTGACCCCTGTGGTACCCCACTATGAACTGAGACCCAGTCCGAGTAGTTATAGGGGGCAGTATTATAGTAGTTATATTCTTGTACATAAGGGAAGTATTATAGTGGTTATATTCTTGTACATAGGGGGCAGTATTATAGTAGTTATATTCTTGTACATAGGGGGCAGTATTATAGTGGTTATATTCTTGTACATAGGGGGCAGTATTATAGTAGTTATATTCTTGTACATAGGGGCAGTATTATAGTAGTTATATTCTTGTACATAGGGAGCAGTATTATAGTAGTTATATTCTTGTACATAGGGGCAGTATTATAGTAGTTATATTCTTGTACATAAGGGCAGTATTATAGTGGTTATATTCTTGTACATAGGGGGCAGTATTATAGTAGTTATATTCTTGTACATAAGGGCAGTATTATAGTGGTTATATTCTTGTACATAGGGGGCAGTATTATAGTAGTTATATTCTTGTACATAGGGGGCAGTATTATAGTGGTTATATTCTTGTACATAGGGGGCAGTATTATAGTAGTTATATTCTTGTACATAGGGGCAGTATTATAGTAGTTATATTCTTGTACATAGGGAGCAGTATTATAGTAGTTATATTCTTGTACATAGGGGCAGTATTATAGTAGTTATATTCTTGTACATAAGGGCAGTATTATAGTGGTTATATTCTTGTACATAGGGGGCAGTATTATAGTAGTTATATTCTTGTACATAAGGGCAGTATTATAGTGGTTATATTCTTGTACATAGGGGGCAGTATTATAGTAGTTATATTCTTGTACATAGGGGGCAGTATTATAGTGGTTATATTCTTGTACATAGGGGGCAGTATTATAGTAGTTATATTCTTGTACATAGGGGCAGTATTATAGTAGTTATATTCTTGTACATAGGGAGCAGTATTATAGTAGTTATATTCTTGTACATAGGGGCAGTATTATAGTAGTTATATTCTTGTACATAAGGGAAGTATTATAGTAGTTATATTCTTGTACATAGGGGCAGTATTATAGTAGTTATATTCTTGTACATAGGGAGCAGTATTATAGTAGTTATATTCTTGTACATAGGGAGCAGTATTATAGTAGTTATATTCTTGTACATAGGGAGCAGTATTATAGTAGTTATATTCTTGTACATAAGGGAAGTATTATAGTAGTTATATTCTTGTACATAGGGGCAGTATTATAGTAGTTATATTCTTGTACATAGGAGCAGTATTATAGTAGTTATATTCCTGTACATAGGGGCAGTATTATAGTAGTTATATTCTTGTACATAGGAGCAGTATTATAGTAGTTATATTCCTGTACATAGGGGGCAGTATTATAGTGGTTATATTCTTGTACATAGGGGGCAGTATTATAGTAGTTATATTCTTGTACATAGGAGCAGTATTATAGTAGTTATATTCCTGTACATAGGAGCAGTATTATAGTAGTTATATTCTTGTATATAGGGGCAGTATTATAGTAGTTATATTCTTGTATATAGGGGGCAGTATTATAGTAGTTATATTCTTGTATATAGGGGCAGTATTATAGTAGTTATATTCTTGTATATAGGGGGCAGTATTATAGTAGTTATATTCTTGTATATAGGGGGCAGTATTATAGTAGTTATATTCTTGTATATAGGGGCAGTATTATAGTAGTTATATTCTTGTACATAGGGGGCAGTATTATAGTGGTTATATTCTTGTACATAGGGGGCAGTATTATAGTAGTTATATTCTTGTACATAAGGGAAGTATTTAATAGTTATATTCTTGTACATAGGGGCAGTATTATAGTAGTTATATTCTTGTACATAGGGGCAGTATTATATTAGTTATATTCTTGTATATAGGGGCAGTATTATAGTAGTTATATTCTTGTACATAGGGGGCAGTATTATAGTAGTTATATTCTTGTACATAGGAGCAGTATTATATAGTAGTTATATTCTTGTACATAGGGGCAGTATTATAGTAGTTATATTCTTGTACATAGGGGCAGTATTATAGTACTTATATTCTTGTACATAGGGGGCAGTATTATAGTAGTTATATTCTTGTACATAGGAGCAGTATTATAGTAGTTATACTCTTGTACATAGGGGGCAGTATTATAGTAGTTATATTCTTGTACATAGGGGCAGTATTATAGTACTTATATTCTTGTACATAGGGGCAGTATTATAGTACTTATATTCTTGTACATAGGGGGCAGTATTATAGTAGTTATATTCTTGTACATAGGGGCAGTATTATAGTACTTATATTCTTGTACATAGGGGGCAGTATTATAGTAGTTATATTCTTGTACATAGGGGCAGTATTATAGTACTTATATTCTTGTACATAGGGGCAGTATTATAGTACGTATATTCTTGTACATAGGGAGCAGTATTATAGTAGTTATATTCTTGTACATAGGGGCAGTATTATAGTAGTTATATTCTTGTACATAAGGGAAGTATTATAGTAGTTATATTCTTGTACATAGGAGCAGTATTATAGTAGTTATATTCCTGTACATAGGGGCAGTATTATAGTAGTTATATTCTTGTACATAGGAGCAGTATTATAGTAGTTATATTCCTGTACATAGGGGGCAGTATTATAGTGGTTATATTCTTGTACATAGGGGGCAGTATTATAGTAGTTATATTCTTGTACATAGGAGCAGTATTATAGTAGTTATATTCCTGTACATAGGAGCAGTATTATAGTAGTTATATTCTTGTATATAGGGGCAGTATTATAGTAGTTATATTCTTGTATATAGGGGGCAGTATTATAGTAGTTATATTCTTGTATATAGGGGCAGTATTATAGTAGTTATATTCTTGTATATAGGGGGCAGTATTATAGTAGTTATATTCTTGTATATAGGGGCAGTATTATAGTAGTTATATTCTTGTATATAGGGGCAGTATTATAGTAGTTATATTCTTGTACATAGGGGGCAGTATTATAGTGGTTATATTCTTGTACATAGGGGGCAGTATTATAGTAGTTATATTCTTGTACATAAGGGAAGTATTTAGTAGTTATATTCTTGTACATAGGGGCAGTATTATAGTAGTTATATTCTTGTACATAGGGGCAGTATTATATTAGTTTTATTCTTGTACATAGGGGGCAGTACTATAGTATAATTTTGAATATGGAGATAGTATTAGACTTGTTTATATGTGGATTGAATAATAATTAATCTCATTTATATATTTATTTTTTTTTCATGATGAATATAAATAAATCTGCCGATTTGACATTGTAATACTGTTTGTCGCCTCTAGATGGCAGCGACACACAAAGAGGAAAACATGACAGTAAATGCAGATAATTGATGCTTCTATCTATCTCTTCCGTCTTCACACTTCTCGGTGTCGTATTCATTAACCCTATATAATTTGGGATTGATCTTAATAATGACCTATCTAAACCGCGGCCGTTTACCCCTCGTTATGTCGTGTCGGTTCCTCCGATGTCTTTAGACTCTCATAGTTTTGTAGATGCATCTCATTATAAAGGTATCACCCCTAGAATACTTTTGTCATTTTTGGGGTTTAAGTATTTACATCTTCATCCCTTGACTTTAAATGTACATTGTCATCACTTGCAGTACCACTTTTCACCACAGAAGGAGTCACACATTTCCCTTAGACACCAATGAAACAGCGCCCCCCTCTGACTTCTAAACGTGATTAAATGTTCTCCAGGTTTGGAGTAAAGCTGCGCCCCCCATAGATCAGTGATGGGGGACGCTCCGCATGATGTCTGCCCCTTTAAGCAGCATTCCAGGCGGCAGGTCCCGGTTGATGAATGCAGTTGTCTTCGTTCTCCTAGGCTCGCTGGTTTCGGCAGAGATTTAGGAGTTGGCACACCCCAGGGAGAGGAGACGAGGTCCCCATGCCAGGGAGCTGGAGGAACTGGTTTCAGGGAGGGAGTAGCCGGTTATAAAGGGTTTGTCACCTCTCGCTCCATTAAAGTCTCGTAAAGTTCATCACATGGGAGGTCGTCATTGTACGTCCGGGTGACGAGGGCCACAGGGCGGAATAATGAGGACCTCGGCGGTGACGTACAGAAAAGGCTTCGTGTGGGCCGAGAAGCCACCTCCTCAATTATATGATGGTATATATATATAGAGTGTGGTGATTAGCCACGTCCCTTTTCAAGCTCCACCCACAACACACCAAGGAATGGAGACAGTAAGGGTTCGAGTCTCCCACAGCTCCCCCGCAGGAAATATGGGGCATTACACCATTATTACCCAGGACTTTCCATGTAATACATACTGTATATGTACAGGCTCGTGCCGATCAAGAGGCTCCATAACTGACATCCGAAGGTGCTACCTCAGACTAGAGCATGTAACACAGGGGTCTCTGAGAGTGACTGACCCCTGGTCAAGACGTCTGGGCCCCCAATACTCCACACGTGTGACACACGCATATTCACATTACATACACACAATAACACATCCACACGCGTATACATTAGGCTTCCATGAGGAACACCACAGTAGATTCTCTCATAGACAGTAGTGCAGCCTGTGGTTCATTGACTACAGTAGATTCTGCTATAGACAGCAGTGCAACCTGGTGCTCACTGACCACAGTAAATGCTCGCATAGACAGCAGTGCAGCCTGGTGCTCACTGACCACAGTAGATTCTGCCATAGACAGCAGTGCAACCTGGTGCTCACTGACTACAGTAGATTCTGCCATAGACAGCAGTGCAACCTGGTGCTCACTGACCACAGTAGATTCTGCCGTAGACAGCAGTGCAACCTGGTGCTCACTGACCACAGTAGATTCTGCCGTAGACAGCAGTGCAACCTGGTGCTCACTGACCACAGTAGATTCTGCCGTAGACAGCAGTGCAACCTGGTGCTCACTGACCACAGTAGATTCTGCCGTAGACAGCAGTGCAACCTGGTGCTCACTGACCACAGTAAATGCTCGCATAGACAGCAGTGCAGCCTGGTGCTCACTGACCACAGTAGATTCTGCCATAGACAGCAGTGCAACCTGGTGCTCACTGACTACAGTAGATTCTGCCATAGACAGCAGTGCAACCTGGTGCTCACTGACCACAGTAGATTCTGCCGTAGACAGCAGTGCAACCTGGTGCTCACTGACCACAGTAGATTCTGCCGTAGACAGCAGTGCAACCTGGTGCTCACTGACCACAGTAGATTCTGCCGTAGACAGCAGTGCAACCTGGTGCTCACTGACGACAGTAAATGCTCGCATAGACAGCAGTGCAGCCTGGTGCTCACTGACCACAGTAGATTCTGCCATAGACAGCAGTGCAGCCTGGTGCTCACTGACCACAGTAGATTCTGCCATAGACAGCAGTGCAGCCTGGTGCTCACTGACAATAGTAGATTCTGCCGTAGACAGCAGTGCAACCTGGTGCTCACTGACTACAGTAGATTCTGCCATAGACAGCAGTGCAGCCTGTGGTTTACTGACCACAGTAGATTCTTTCTTACACAGCAGTGCAGACTGTGGCTCACTGACCACAGTAGATTCTCTCATAG
Source organism: Anomaloglossus baeobatrachus (assembly GCF_048569485.1). Lineage (NCBI taxonomy): Eukaryota > Metazoa > Chordata > Amphibia > Anura > Aromobatidae > Anomaloglossus > Anomaloglossus baeobatrachus. Next base: position 291,748,511 of record NC_134359.1, read on the forward strand.
ACAGCAGTGTAGGCTGTTGCTCACGGACCACAGTAGATTCTCTTATAGACAGCAGTGTAGCTTGCGGCTCACTGACCACCACAGTAGATTCTCTCATAGACAGCAGTGCAGCCTGTGAGTCACTGACCACAGTAGATTCTCTCATAGACAGCAGTGCAGTCTGCAGCTTACTGACCATAGTAGATTCTGTCATAGACAGCAGTGCAGCCTGCGGCTCACTGACTACAATAGATTCTCTTATAGACAGCAGTACAGCCTGTGGCTCACTGACCACCACAGTAGATTCTCTCATAGACAGCAGTATAGCCTGTCGCTCACTGAACAGAAGATTCTCACATAGACAGCAGTGCAGCCTGCGGCTCACTGACCACAGTAGATTCTCTTATAGACAGTAGTGCAGCCTGCGGCTCACTGACCACAGTAGATTCTCTTATAGACAGCAGTCCAGCCTGTGGCTCACTGACCACCACAGTAGATTCTCTCATAGACAGCAGTCCAGCCTGCGGCTCACTGACCACAGTAGATTCTCTTATGACAGTAGTGCAGCCTGCGGCTCACTGACCACCACAGTAGATTCTCTTATAGACAGCAGTCCAGCCTGTGGCTCACTGACCACCACAGTAGATTCTCTCATAGACAGCAGTCCAGCCTGCGGCTCACTGACCACAGTAGATTCTCTTATAGACAGCAGTCCAGCCTGTGGCTCACTGACCACCACAGTAGATTCTCTCATAGACAGCAGTCCAGCCTGCGGCTCACTGACCACAGTAGATTCTCTTATGACAGTAGTGCAGCCTGCGGCTCACTGACCACCACAGTAGATTCTCTTATAGACAGCAGTCCAGCCTGTGGCTCACTGACCACCACAGTAGATTCTCTCATAGACAGCAGTCCAGCCTGCGGCTCACTGACCACAGTAGATTCTCTTATAGACAGTAGTGCAGCCTGCGGCTCACTGACGACAGTAGATTCTCTCATAGACAGCAGTCCAGCCTGCGGCTCACTGACCACAGTAGATTCTCTCATAGACAGCAGTCCAGCCTGCGGCTCACTGACCACAGTAGATTCTCTCATAGACAGTAGTGCAGCCTGCGGCTCACTGACCACAGTAGATTCTCTTATAGACAGTAGTGCAGCCTGCGGCTCACTGACCACAGTGGATTCTCTTATAGACAGCAGTCCAGCCTGTGGCTCACTGACCACCACAGTAGATTCTCTCATAGACAGCAGTCCAGCCTGCGGCTCACTGACCACAGTAGATTCTCTTATAGACAGTAGTGCAGCCTGCGGCTCACTGACCACCACAGTAGATTCTCTCATAGACAGCAGTCCAGCCTGCGGCTCACTGACCACAGTAGATTCTCTTATAGACAGTAGTGCAGCCTGCGGCTCACTGACGACAGTAGATTCTCTCATAGACAGCAGTCCAGCCTGCGGCTCACTGACCACAGTAGATTCTCTCATAGACAGTAGTGCAGCCTGCGGCTCACTGACCACAGTAGATTCTCTTATAGACAGTAGTGCAGCCTGCGGCTCACTGACCACAGTGGATTCTCTTATAGACAGCAGTCCAGCCTGTGGCTCACTGACCACCACAGTAGATTCTCTCATAGACAGCAGTCCAGCCTGCGGCTCACTGACCACAGTAGATTCTCTTATAGACAGTAGTGCAGCCTGCGGCTCACTGACCACAGTAGATTCTCTCATAGACAGTAGTGCAGCCTGCGGCTCACTGACCACAGTAGATTCTCTTATAGACAGTAGTGCAGCCTGCGGCTCACTGACCACAGTAGATTCTCTCATAGACAGCAGTCCAGCCTATGGCTCACTGACCACAGTAGATTCTCTCATAGACAGCAGTCCAGCCTATGGCTCACTGACCACGGTAGGTGCTTTCATAGACAGCAGTCCAGCCTGTGGTTCACGGTTAGTTTCTGCCTTTCATACTATGGTTTTACCTGTGAATCCTGGCAAAGAAAAACTATTTAAAAAATATCAAGACATCTGCACAGTCAAATGCCAAAGGGGCCCCCCCTCCGCAGGAAACCAGCCCCCCGGGCCCCTGTGCGGCGGAGGCGGCTGCACACGTGTGTCCTCCCCGGGGCTGATGCGCAGGAGCCGTGTTTGATGCTCGGGGATGCAGGAAGCGCAGGCGTCACTTCTCCGGGGCTCAGGGTCTGCTTTGTGCTCTTCAGACAAAGGCTCTTTGTAGCAGAAGTGTCTGCAGCGATGTTTGAAGTCCCAGTACAATAGATGCTTCAGGATCCCGGGCTCCAACCAGGGGCTCTCCAGACAGCGGGAACTACAACTCCCAGCATGACTGATCTATGGGCATGGGGGGGGACAGTGCTGTAATAGAAAGACACTGACTGAGATCACCATGTCTAATCTCTGAGAACTGTATACGAGGACCACATTACAGTGCCCACATAATAGCGCTATACAGTGCACACATGATAGTGCTATACAGTGCCCACATTACAGTACCACACAGTGCATACATAATAGTGCTATACAGTGCCCATATTATAGTGCTATACAGTGCCCACATGATAGTGCTATACAGTGCCCACATTACAGTACCACACAGTGCACACATAATAGTGCTATACAGTGCCCACATGATAGTACCACACAGTGCATACATAATAGTGCTATACAGTGCCCACATTACAGTACCACACAGTGTACACATGATAGTGGTATACAGTGCCCATATTATAGTGCTATACAGTGCCCACATGATAGTACCACACAGTGCACACATAATAGTGCTATACAGTGCCCACATTACAGTACCACACAGTGCACACATAATAGTGCTATACAGTGCCCACATTACAGTACCATACAGTGCCCACATTACAGTACCACACAGTGTACACATTACAGTACCATACAGTGCCCACATTACAGTACCATCCAGTGTACACATGATAGTGCCACACAGTGCCCACATTACAGTACCATACAGTGCCCACATTACAGTACCACACAGTGTACACATGATAGTGCCACACAGTGCCCACATTACAGTACCATACAGTGCCCACATTACAGTACCACACAGTGTACACATGATAGTGCCACACAGTGCCCACATTACAGTACCATACAGTGCCCACACTACAGTACCACACAGTGTACACATTACAGAACCATCCAGTGTACACATGATAGTGCCACACAGTGCCCACATTACAGTACCATACAGTGCCCACATTACAGTACCACCCAGTATACACATGATAGTGCCACACAGTGCCCACATTACAGTACCATACAGTGCCCACATTACCGTACCATACAGTGCCCACATTACAGTACCACACAGTGTACACACAATAGTGCTATACAGTGCCCACATTACAGTACCATACAGTGCCCACATTACAGTACCACACAGTGCCCACATAATAGTGCTATACAGTGCCCACATTACAGTACCATACAGTGCCCACATTACAGTACCACACAGTGCCCACATTACAGAACCATCCAGTGTACACATGATAGTGCCACACAGTGCCCACATTACAGTACCATACAGTGCCCACATTACAGTACCATACAGGGCCCACATTACAGTACCACACAGTGTACACATAATAGTGCTATACAGTGCCCACATTACAGTACCATACAGTGCCCACATTACAGTACCACACAGTGTACACATAATAGTGCTATACAGTGCCCACATTACAGTACCACCCAGTATACACATGATAGTGCCACACAGTGCCCACATTACAGTACCATACAGTGCCCACATTACAGTACCATACAGTGCCCACATTACAGTACCACCCAGTATACACATGATAGTGCCACACAGTGCCCACATTACAGTACCATACAGTGCCCACATTACCGTACCATACAGTGCCCACATTACAGTACCACACAGTGTACACACAATAGTGCTATACAGTGCCCACATTACAGTACCATACAGTGCCCACATTACAGTACCACACAGTGCCCACATAATAGTGCTATACAGTGCCCACATTACAGTACCATACAGTGCCCACATTACAGTACCACACAGTGTACACATGATAGTGCTATAAAGTGCCCACATTACAGTACCACACAGTGCCCACATTACAGAACCATCCAGTGTACACATGATAGTGCCACACAGTGCCCACATTACAGTACCATACAGTGCCCACATTACAGTACCATACAGGGCCCACATTACAGTACCACACAGTGTACACATAATAGTGCTATACAGTGCCCACATTACAGTACCATACAGTGCCCACATTACAGTACCACACAGTGTACACATAATAGTGCTATACAGTGCCCACATTACAGTACCACCCAGTATACACATGATAGTGCCACACAGTGCCCACATTACAGTACCATACAGTGCCCACATTACAGTACCACACAGTGCCCACATTACAGAACCATCCAGTGTACACATGATAGTGCCACACAGTGCCCACATTACAGTACCACCCAGTATACACATGATAGTGCCACACAGTGCCCACATTACAGTACCACACAGTGCCCACATAATAGTGCTATACAGTGGCCACATGACAGTACCACACAGTGCACACATTACAGTACCACACAGTGCACACATGATAGTGCTATACAGTGCACATATTATAGCACTATACAGTGCCCACATGATAGTACCACTCAGTGCCCACATTACAGAGTGCCCACATGATAGAGCTATATCATGAGTGCCCAAATGATAGCGCTATACAGTGCCCACATGATCAGTTGGTTGATAATATGACTGATTCAAAAAGAGGCGCTGCAGCAGCTGAGATAATATTTTCCCTATTCTAAAGGGTTAGGAATCTTCTCTCTGCCCCCCCCTCCTGTATCTATTTGGCCAGAGAACCCTGCAGTGACATAACATAGAATACTGGGAAGCTTCCATCAGGGGGCGCTCTACCCTATATGCGCAGATCTGTGGGGTACAGGTAATTATAAGGGGGGATTCCCAGATATCGGAGGGAATATTCATCTGACTCACAGCAGCCGCCCCTGTAACACTGCACAGCTGTGCGCTGTTTATGGAGCCGCGGCCCCCCCATATCTGCACAGCCAGGATTTCCATCACCGCGTCCAGCACAGAGCAAAGGCCACATTATACAATAACAAGAGCGCCACTGCCAGGAGCAGCGCCATACTACATACAGGTCTCCAGGGGCGGCATCATCCAGCAACCACTGCGCCATTCTTATATTCTGCTAAATAGGAAAAATAGAGAAGACATTTCCATGTTATACACAGGATTCAGTATTATAGCAGTTATATTCCTGTACCTAGGGGCAGTATTATAGTAGTTATATTCTTGTATATAGGAGCAGTATTATAGTAGTTATATTCTTGTATATAGGGGCAGTATTATAGTAGTTATATTCTTGTATATAGGGGCAGTATTATAGTAGTTATATTCTTGTACATAGGAGCAGTATTATAGCAGTTATATTCTTGTACATAGGGAGCAGTATTATAGTAGTTATATTCTTGTACATAGGGGGCAGTATTATAGTAGTTATATTCTTGTACATAGGGGGCAGTATTATAGTAGTTATATTCTTGTACATAGGGGCAGTATTATAGTAGTTATATTCTTGTACATAGGGGCAGTATTATAGTAGTTATATTCTTGCACATAGGAGCAGTATTATAGTAGTTATATTCTTGTACATAGGGGCAGTATTATAGTAGTTATATTCTTGTACATGGGGGCAGTATTATAGTAGTTATATTCTTGTATATAGGGACAGTATTATAGTAGTTATATTCTTGTACATGGGGGCAGTATTATAGTAGTTATATTCTTGTACATGGGGGCAGTATTATAGTAGTTATATTCTTGTATATAGGGGGCAGTATTATAGTGGTTATATTCTTGTACATAGGGGGGCAGTATTATAGTAGTTATATTCTTGTACATAGAGGACAGTATTATAGTAGTTATATTCTTGTACATAGGGGCAGTATTATAGCAGTTATATTCTTGCACATAGGAGCAGTATTATAGTAGTTATATTCATGTACATAGGGGGCAGTATTATAGTAGTTATATTCTTGTACATAGGGGGCAGTATTATAGCAGTTATATTCTTGTACATAGGAGCAGTATTATAGTAGTTATATTCCTGTACATAGGAGCAGTATTATAGTAGTTATATTCTTGTATATAGGAGCAGTATTATAGTAAGTTATATTCTTGTACATAGGGGCAGTATTATAGTAGTTATATTCTTGTACATAGGGGGCAGTATTATAGTAGTTATATTCTTGTACATAGGGGCAGTATTATAGTAGTTATATTCTTGTACATAGGGGCAGTATTATAGTAGTTATATTCTTGTACATAGGAGCAGTATTATAGTAGTTATATTCTTGTACATAGGAGCAGTATTATAGTAGTTATATTCTTGTACATAGGGGCAGTATTATAGCAGTTATATTCTTCTACATAGGAGCAGTATTATAGTAGTTATATTCTTGTACATAGGAGGCAGTATTATAGTAGTTATATTCTTGTACATAGGGGCAGTATTATAGTAGTTATATTCTTGTACATAGGAGCAGTATTATAGTAGTTATATTCTTATACATAGGGGCAGTATTATAGTAGTTATATTCTTGTACATAGGGGGCAGTATTATAGCAGTTATATTCTTGTACATAGGGGGCAGTATTATAGCAGTTATATTCTTGTACATAGGGGGCAGTATTATATTATTACACATTTTCTTTGCTGTAGTTTGTGCTCCTCTTCTGCTGTAGTTGATTATTTCGGGGTTGTGGTTTTTGCTGTTTGTGTTTTTCTCTTAATCTTATGATTTTCCATCTGTCTCTGATTCTTGGCGTTTTGTTGCTGTTGTTGATCTGTTTTACATTTGCTTTTTTTCTTCATCAGGGTAAATCTTCCATTCCGTGAATAATTTAGAGAATGTTCCGGATCTTTCTTACCGCACTGTATTATCCTCGTTCGGACACTGGGGAGAATCATTGTGCGCTGCTGGAATGTTGTCGGATTAGAAGGGTTAATGATGAGAGTTGCTGGTTACAGATCTATGTGAGCCCCCCGCCCGCAGTAATGACCCCTCTGCCTGTGATGGTTGTGAGAAACCTGTGAAGACTGAATGTTTTGGTAAGTTCTGGGCAGGAGAGAAATATAATCGTGCCTGACGGCGTCACACAGCGGAGGGATCACACAGCGGAGGGATCACACAGCGGAGGGATCACACAGCGGAGGGATCACACAGCGGAGGGATCACACAGCGGAGGGATCACACAGCGGAGGGATCACACAGCGGAGGGATCACACAGCGGAGGGATCGGCCTTTTCTGCCTTTTTGCTGTGATTCAACGTTAAAACATTTATAGGAACACGGCGCTGAGAAATGTGATTTTGGCAGCTACAAAACATGAAATCTCAAGTAAAGGTGAATAATTTGGTGTGTCCTCGTGTCTTCATTCACGGAATCCAAACCGACCAGAAAAACCGCCTCAGAGGTATAAGTGCAAAACCGAGTCTGACCGACAGGCGTCTACTCCACAGTGAGCTGTGCGGAGTGTAATATGTCAGGAAGGGTAATACAACGGCCCACCAGGGACTAACTACAGTCCAATGGGTCCTGAGGCAAAAATTATAATACTACTGCCCCTATATACAAGAATATAACTACTATAATACTGCCCCTATATACAAGAATATAACTACTATAATACTGCCCCCTATGTACAAGAATATAACTACTATAATACTGCCCTCTATGTACAAGAATATAACTACTATAATACTGCCCCTATGTACAAGAATATAACTACTATAATACTGCCCCCTATATACAAGAATATAACTACTATAATACTGCCCCTATGTACAAGAATATAACTACTATATTACTGCCCCTATATACAAGAATATAACTACTATAATACTGCTCCCTATGTACAAGAATATAACTACTATAATACTGCCCCCTATGTACAAGAATATAACTACTATAATACTGCCCCCTATGTACAAGAATATAACTACTATAATACTGCCCCTATGTACAAGAATATAACTACTATAATACTGCCCCCTATGTACAAGAATATAACTACTATAATACTGCTCCTATGTACAAGAATATAACTACTATAATACTGCCCCCTATGTACAAGAATATAACTACTATAATACTGCCCCTATGTACAAGAATATAACTGCTATAATACTGCCCCCTATGTACAAGAATATAACTACTATAATACTGCTCCTATGTACAAGAATATAACTACTATAATACTGCCCCCTATGTACAAGAATATAACTACTATAATACTGCCCCTATGTACACGAATATAACTACTATAATACTGCCCCCTATGTACAAGAATATTACTACTATAATACTGTCCCTATGTACAAGAATATAACTACTATAATACTGCTCCCTATGTACAAGAATATAACTACTATAATGCTGCGCCCTATGTACAAGAATATTACTACTATAATACTGCCCCCTATGTACATGAATATAACTACTATAATACTGCCCCTATGTACAAGAATATAACTACTATAATACTACTCCTATGTACAAGAATATAACTACTATAATACTGCCCCTATGTACAAGAATATTACTACTATAATACTGCCCCTATGTACAAGAATATAACTACTATAATACTGCCCTTATATAGAAGAATATAACTACTATAATACTGCCCCTATGTACACGAATATAACTACTATAATACTGCCCCCTATGTTCAAGAATATTACTACTATAATACTGTCCCTATGTACAAGAATATAACTACTATAATACTGCCCCCTATGTACAAGAATATAACTACAATAATACTGTCCCTATGTACAAGAATATAACTACTATAATGCTGCCCCCTATGTACAAGAATATTACTACTATAATACTGCCCCCTATGTACAAGAATATTACTACTATAATACTGTCCCTATGTACAAGAATATAACTACTATAATACTGCCCCCTATGTACAAGAATATAACTACTATAATACTGCCCCCATGTACAGGAATATAACTACTATAATGCTGCCCCCATGTACAAGAATATAACTACTATAATACTGCCCCCTATGTACAAGAATATAACTACTATAATACTGCCCCCTATGTACAAGAATATAACTGCTATAATACTGCCCCTATGTACAGTAATATAACTGCTATAATACTGCCCCTATGTACAAGATTATAACTACTATAATACTGCCCCTATGTACAAGAATATAACTACTATAATACTGCCCCTATGTACAAGATTATAACTACTATAATACTGCCCCTATGTACAAGAATATAACTACTATAATACTGCCCTTATGTACAAGAATATAACTACTATAATATTGCCCCTATGTACAAGAATATAACTACTATAATACTGCCCCTATGTACAAGAATATAACTGCTATAATACTGCCCCTATGTACAAGAATATAACTGCTATAATACTGCCCCTATGTACAAGAATATAACTACTATAATACTGCCCTTATGTACAAGAATATAACTACTATAATACTGCCCTTATGTACAAGAATATAACTGCTCTAATACTGCCCCTTATATACAAGAATATAACTACTATAATACTGCCCCCTATATACAAGAATATAACTGCTATAATACTGCCCCTATGTGCAAGAATATAACTGCTATAATACCGCCCAATGTTCTAGAATGATGGCTGTTTTCTGTGCTGTATCGTGCAGTGTATGTGATCGTTCTATGTAGGTGACATACTGAGTGTTCCTCAGTTTCCTCCTCGTCACCTGGCACCCCAGCACAGCACAGTCCGGGCCTTATAGGGAGTATAATGGGGTCACATTTGGATATTACAGACATGGATTCCAGGCACATGATACATCTGACTGTGTGAATGAAACCAGAGAGCAGGGAGTTGTCATCTCTCTTCTGTACATATAAAGGGAGCGAATCCTCCATCAGTCGGCGCTGCGCCCGGGTCCGCACCCCTCTCCGCACAGATCTGGGCCGGGTTTCTGGTAATGAATGTGAATAGGAGCTAAAATAAGTCACTGATCTCCATAATCACTTTCTATAGACTCGGCCGTAATTATCACTGACATTAGATTTTCTTATCTAATCACATCCAAAGCTGCATCCGAAATGGTGTTACTTTTTTTTGCGGGTGCTCAGACGGCACAGGGGTACAGCTCAGCTGTGGGGTCATATACGTATTCATCAGGGCACACAGCAGAATGTGGATTGCAGCTCTGGAGGTGACTGGAGCAGAATTTCCTTGGAAATCGATGGGTCGGATAGCTTGGCTTTCATGGTCGTCCTCCTACTATCTTTATGGCACAAGGTGCCCATATGCTGGGCCTGACAGACCTCCACTGCCCCTGTCCTGGGTCTGACAGACCTCCAGTGCCCGTGTCCTGGGCCTGACAGACCTCCAGTGCCCATGTCCTGGGCCTGACAGACCTCCAGTGCCTCTGTCCTGGGCCTGACAGACCTCCAGTGCCCATGTCCTGGGCCTGACAGACCTCCAGTGCCCATGTCCTGACAGACCTCCAGTGCCCATGTCCTGGGCCTGACAGACCTCCAGTGCCCATGTCCTGGGCCTGACAGACCTCCAGTGCCCATGTCCTGGGCCTGACAGACCTCCAGTGCCCATGTGCTGGGCCTGACAGACCTCCAGTGCCCATGTGCTGGGCATGACAGACCTCCAGTGCCCATGTGCTGGGCATGACAGACCTCCAATGCCCCTGCCCTGGGCCTGACAGACCTCCAGTGCCCATGTTCTGTGTCTGACAGACCTCCAGTGCCCATGTCCTGTGTCTGACAGACCTCCAGTGCCCATGTCCTGGGCCTAACAGACCTCCAGTGCCCATGTCCTGTGTCTGACAGACCTCCAGTGCCCATGTCCTGTGTCTGACAGACCTCCAGTGCCCATGTCCTGTGTCTGACAGACCTCCAGTGCTCATGTCCTGGGCCTGACAGACCTCCAGTGCTCATGTCCTGGGCCTGACAGACCTCCAGTGCTCATGTCCTGGGCCTGACAGACCTCCAGTGCTCATGTCCTGGGCCTGACAGACCTCCAGTGCCCATGTCCTGGGCCTGACAGACCTCCAGTGCCCATGTCCTGACAGACCTCCAGTGCCCGTGTCCTGGGCCTGACAGACCTCCAGTGCTCATGTCCTGGGCCTGACAGACCTCCAGTGCTCATGTCCTGGGCCTGACAGACCTCCAGTGCTCATGTCCTGGGCCTGACAGACCTCCAGTGCCCATGTCCTGGGCCTGACAGACCTCCAGTGCCCATGTCCTGGGCCTGACAGACCTCCAGTGCCCATGTCCTGACAGACCTCCAGTGCCCATGTCCTGGGCCTGACAGACCTCCAGTGCCCATGTGCTGGGCCTGACAGACCTCCAGTGCCCATGTGCTGGGCATGACAGACCTCCAGTGCCCATGTGCTGGGCCTGACAGACCTCCAGTGCCCATGTGCTGGGCATGACAGACCTCCAATGCCCCTGCCCTGGGCCTGACAGACCTCCAGTGCCCATGTCCTGTGTCTGACAGACCTCCAGTGCCCATGTCCTGGGCCTAACAGACCTCCAGTGCCCATGTCCTGTGTCTGACAGACCTCCAGTGCCCGTGTCCTGGGCCTGACAGACCTCCAGTGCCCATGTCCTGGGCCTGACAGACCTCCAGTGCCCATGTCCGGGGCCTAACAGACCTCCAGTGCCCATGTCCCGGGCCTAACAGACCTCCAGTGCCCATGTCCCGGGCCTGACAGACCTCCAGTGCCCATGTCCTGGGCCTGACAGACCTCCAGTGCCCATGTCCTGGGCCTAACAGACCTCCAGTGCCCATGTCCCGGGCCTAACAGACCTCCAGTGCCCATGTCCCGGGCCTAACAGACCTCCAGTGCCCATGTCCCGGGCCTGACAGACCTTCAGTGACCCTGTCCTGGGCCTGACAGACCTTCAGTGCCCATGTCCCGGGCCTAACAGACCTCCAGTGCCCATGTCCTGGGCCTGACAGACCTCCAGTGCCCATGTCCGGGGCCTAACAGACCTCCAGTGCCCATGTCCCGGGCCTGACAGACCTTCAGTGCCCATGTCCTGGGCCTAACAGACCTCCAGTGCCCATGTCCTGGGCCTGACAGACCTCCAGTGCCCATGTCCCGGGCCTAACAGACCTCCAGTGCCCATGTCCCGAGCCTAACAGACCTCCAGTGCCCATGTCTTGCTGTACACAGGAGGTGCTATTGTGACGTCCCTGGACTATCAGGTCGTCACAGGGTATTGCACAATCTGCCCTTCTGTGCAATATCCATCTTCTCCTTGGTTATGGGTCCCCAACTACATGGTGTTGCTTACATCAGCCAATTAAAATCCTAGGTACACTCTGCACCACACCCACCAGACACACCAGTGGACGGCCTGAGTGGAATAGTGTTGCCCACTTTTGGGGGGGCGGGGTGGTTAAAGGTGAGGTTAGGAGTGTCAATCAAGAGGCAGTTGAAGTTGGAGTTTGGAGAGTGAGGTTGAAGTTAGGAGTGGAAGGAGAGAGGTGGTCAGGAGCCGGGCTCCTTGGAATATCTAGGTGGCAGACGTTGGTCTGGGCCTAATAAAAGCTGGACCCCTGGTCACGGGATCGTGACAAGGGGCACTGAACTGTCGTAGGGAACAGCCGGTGGCCTTGTACCATCACCGGGCTGGGACCAGGGCACGACGGGGTACGTGGACTCTAGGTCAGGGAGTAGCTTCAGGCGTCCTGACAATTTAACTGACGAGAACGGAGCCTTCAAGATCCAAAATCGGGGTACTAGCGCAACGAGGGGGGTGGGACTTTCCACTAAAACGGTCCAGAAAATCCCAAGCGTGAACCCTGAGAGCAAGCTCCCACACTTAGCCATAGTAGGGAGCGGGACCCAAATAGTTTTATGCTACCGGGGCCAACAGAGAAGTGAACTTAGTGCCAGGAGGAAGGTCACGGATCACCAGGCAGCACCATCGGGGACGGGACCTGAACTAAGCTCCCCTCAGCGGCAGCGGTGTCCAGAACTTTGGTTCATCCAGTTGTCGGTGTCAGCTTTATGGACTGAATGAGTACGCAAGTGTCCCTCTTCGCTCCCCGCCGCACACCCCAGTCACCATCACCGAGTCCCGGGGCATCCCCCTACCCGTGGAGGGGTCTAACACCTGGCTGCCCACTCCATCGCCCCCGGGTACTCCCAGCTGCAGCGGTGGTACTCCACATTACCATGGGTGGCGTCACGAACTATAAATTAATAATCCCCTGTAATTACCCCCCTTTATTCGAGTGGCCGCACGACCCCTGGGTCCGGACGCCCCACGAGCCACCGCGGGTCCAGATCCGAGCAGCCCGGCTGCTGGCACGGGGGCGGCACACTATTACTTTCATGTGTGTGCAGTGTGTACAGTATTTTCCCAGGTGACACACCCTACATAGCGATCACGCTCCACCCATGCCCTGCAGACCCCAGCGCCCCGGGTGAAACATACATAATATCAGCGGCGGGAGCTGATGACTGATCCTATTCACAGCAGCTCCAGCCTTCTTGTTTATACAGTGCGCACACCGGCGCCTGCCTCCTGATGGCGCTGTGCCAGGCAGAGGGCACATTCATGGCACACTGAGCCCTAATCCTAGCATGGGGGCTTTCATTGGCTGCTCTGCATCTCTGCTTGCGGTCAGTGAATGGGAACATTCTCCCCCTTCCTTAGAACAGGAGATAACTTATTGATTGCGGGGACCCTTAGTGATCCCTTGGAGTCTGCTCCAGTCATTGTCTATGGGACTGGTCCTATAGGCAATGGAGGTCGAGCACCTGCCCCTCGGCTCCAATAAGGGAGGCGCTGCAGACCCCCAATCTCAGATTGTCACTTTTGTTCATCCTGAGCCTCCTGATTCATGAATGGCAGCGGTATCTGCCCCCGCCCCTGCTGCAGAGCATTGCACCCATGTGCTTGACTCATACGTTTCTACTCGTGCAAAAACCCAAAAATGTAAATCGTTCCCTGATGTGTCACTGGGAGGAATGAGCCGTCCTCGGGGGCCACTCCCTCCGACACCAATCTACAACCCAGAAGAATGTGGATCGTCCACTCCGCGTCTTACCTCCAAAACCTGATCCTCCAAGATTCGGAGACTCTGATCTGAGCCTGGAAGTGACTCTGCGGCGGCCTGGCCTGTGCTTAAAGGGATTGTCCATATTTCGACAACTTGGGGAAGGGGGGGGGGGGGGGGTCGGCCTGGGGGGCATCTGCCTCCCAGACCCCCGGGCCAGCCCACCCCTAACAACCCCTAATAATTTTGGTGATCAATGTGCGCCCCCTGCAGGAGAAGTGAAGCTTTACATCACCACTGAGACGTGTGTGGCACCTCAATAAACCTTACAGCAAAGCATAGCGGTCCTAAAGTCCTCGTATAGCCCCCCCTCTGCCACTCATATGCCAGGGATCTTTTAAGGGGTGTGTAAACTTTTGCAACAAGATGTCAGGGATCCTTTAAGGGGTGTGTAAACTTTTGCAACGATTGATTTTTCTTAGCCCTAATGCATGCGAACTAAGAAATGTGGCAACCGTCTAAATAGTCTTGATTACAAAAAATATCTCCCGTTTTGTGTATGCAGCTCCTTTGCAGGCCTATGCGTCTCCATGGTTACAATCTGTATACAAATCTGTGTGTGTGCTGTGACCTGGAGGTCATGGGACAGTCCCCCTCCTCTCCAGCAACACAGAGTTTGTAAACAGCCTGTAACCATGGAGACACATGGGCCTGCAGAGGAGCTGTATACACAAAACGGTAACCATTTTTTTGTAAGGTGGCTCATTTGGTTTAGATGCACTGGATCTATATATATATATATATATGATTATAAAAGTATTGCTATGGCTGGGAATTTATTTAGGGGGGTATGAATACTTTTGCAATTCATTTGTTATTGCTTCAATACATCTAGACCCAAATAATTACAGACTACAAACACACCCCATGTGGTCAGATCCTGCCCTCCTCATCCTCCTCCTCTTCTATATAAACTACGGACAGTAGAAATCCATCTCACAATAGCAAGTTCTGACTACATAGCGTCTAATTGTAGTCTGTTACCATGGAGACACATGGGCCTGCAGAGGAGCTGTATACACAAAACGGTAGCAGAGTTTTAGGTAGGATTTTTTGTGAAATTGCTGCATTTGATTTAAAAGGCGAACATTTTTTTGGGGGAAAAGTATTCATACCCTTTAAGTAAAGTTTTCTAGCGCTGATGTCGCACGTGGCAATAAGCAAATGCTATGGAAATCCTGCGGAGGAAGCGATCACTGGGCAGCAGACGTGATCTCCCACAGGTCCACTGTCCACAGCCGTCACTGTGGGATTTAAAGGGGACATCACCTCCTCCAGCTCCTCTGGGCCTACTGCAATTTGTACATTCATGCACCAGGAGGCTCAGGATGAGCAGAGCTGTAGACAATGCTGAGCGGGGATCTGGAGGGTGATTTGGCAGCATTGCAGATTCAGGCTGTGCGGGATAATAGTATTAATGTCACTGGCGGGGCCTCTGTCAGCGGGGGCGGGAGGGACACACGGTCCCAACCTGTGACTCACTGAGGACACAGCGCTACCTGCAAAATATTATTCACCAGGAGAGAAGAATGTGAATTATTCACTGTCAGGATGGAGCAGGGATCACCCTCAGAGCAGAACTCCCTCCGCCGTAAACAGCAGGGATCACCCTCAGAGCAGAACTCCCTCCACCAACAGCAGCAGGGCTCACCCTCAGACCATAACTCCCTCCACCAACAGCAGCAGGGATCACCCTCAGAGCAGAACTCCCTTCACCAACAGCAGCAGGGATCACCCTCAGAGCAGAACTCCCTCCACCAACAGCAGCAGGGATCACCCTTAGAGCAGAACTCCCTCCATCGCCAGCAGCAGCAGGGATCACCCTCAGAGCAGAACTCCCTCCACCAACAGCAGCAGGGATCGCCCTCAGAGCAGAACTCCCTTCACCGACAGCAGCAGGGATCACCCTCAGAGCAGAACTCCCTCCACCAACAGCAGCAGGGATCACCCTCAGAGCAGAACTCCCTCCACCAACAGCAGCAGGGATCACCCTCAGAGCAGAACTCCCTCCACCAACAGCAGCAGGGATCACCCTCAGAGCAGAACTCCCTCCATCGCCAGCAGCAGCAGGGATCACCCTCAGCGCAGAACTCCCTCCACCAACAGCAGCAGGGATCACCCTCAGAGCAGAACTCCCTCCACCAACAGCAGCAGGGATCGCCCTCAGAGCAGAACTCCCTTCACCGACAGCATCAGGGATCACCCTCAGAGCAGAACTCCCTCCACCAACAGCAGCAGGGATCACCCTTAGAGCAGAACTCCCTCCATCGCCAGCAGCAGGGATCACCCTCAGAGCAGAACTCCCTCCACCGACAGCAGAGATCGTCCTCAGAGCAGAACTCCCTCCACCGACAGCAGACGGGCAGAAGCTCCCCCTTACCCACTTGGTGTGATGGTGTTGCCTAAGAGGCAAATCTTGGCACAAGCCGAGGCCACAGGGGTTTAGGGGAGGCACAGGGATCAGGGGCACAGATGGGACGCTTATTATTACAGCGGAGTCTAAGGCGTCTCTGATTATGTTGGGCAGCCGAGGCACCAATATTATCTGTACATCACCTGCAAGAGAGGGACACGTGCCGGCTGCGGTATATACATTATACAGGGTGTCCACCCATATTCTGTCCACCGCCAATAACTTGAGAACGGCGGCAGCTATAGGCATAGAAGTGGTATCTAGGTATAATAAAGATAGGCATAGAAGTGGTGTCTAGGTATAGTAAAGATAGGCATAGAAGTGGTGTCTAGGTATAGTAAAGATAGGCATAGAAGTGGTGTCTAGGTATAGTAAAGATAGGCATAGAAGTGGTGTCTAGGTATAGTAAAGTAGCCATGCGCTACACAATGAAACCACCTATAGCGCCACCTGGTGGAAAACAACGGAGTTAGCATTTTTATCTCGAAAACGGAACGAGACAGAGAAAAAAAATGAATTACAAAGTTGTAGGGCCTCATCAATTCAATACGAATGGACACCTTGTATACAGAAATGCTATGATATGAAACCCATGACCCCCCCCACCCCCCCCAAAACATTGAATGCTGGTCACGCATATGGCGCTCATTAGTGGCCCCCGTCAGCTGCAATGCACATCTGGGCTCTGCACAGCATACTGTATCTTGCTGCACGTTGGGCAATATGGTAGGTGACACGTTTGCACAAGCATCTGTGATACGTGGTCGTAGGTCCTGCAATATTGGTGGAGGGGTCGCATACACCTGCTGTGTGATGTGACCTCACAGAAAGAAGTCCAATGGGGTCAGGTCAGGTGAGCGGAGGCCACTCCACACAGCCATCATACCTAATGACTTGTAGGACGGTCTCCATGAGGTATCACTTCACGTCCGCAGCCTTGTGAGGTTTACACCTTCTAATCATAGCATTTCTGTATGCAAGGTGTGGATTCCTATTGAATTGATGATGCCCTACAACTTTGTAATTCACTTTTTTTCTCTCTCTCGTTCCATTTTCAAGATAAAAATGCTAACTCCGTTGTTTTCCACCAGGTGGCGCTATAGGTGGTTTCATTGCATAGCACATGGCTACTTTACTATACCTAGACACCACTTCTATGCCTATAGCTGCCGCCGTTCTCAAGTTAATGGCGGTGGACAGGATATGGGTGGGCACACTGTATACTGCACTGCTGTCATATGTGGGTGGTGTAGGGATAGTACTATTACATAGGCACTATATGGCAGTAGTATGTATACACTATTATGTAGGCAGTATTATACATACACTATTATGTAGCCACTATATGGCAGTAATAGTGCCTACATAATAGTGTTTACATATCTGCCAGTATTATAAGCACTATATGGCAGTAATATGTATACACTATTAGGTAGGCACCATGTGACAGTATTATGTGTACACACACTATTATGTGGGCACCATAGAACATTGCAATGAAGGTAATATATCGCACCATTATGTTGGGTCAGCACTTCTATGAAGCGTGATAGGGCACTTTTTGTAGCACTATATGGCGGCATTACTATCCTCCTGTAATATAAGGGGATACTATGCAGCTATTGGGACATTATGGGATGTTATGAATCCAGCAGGTGATTCTGCCCCTCTGTGATGACAGCACAGGGATGGCAGAGGATGTGGGGCCTGGCTCTGGAGACTCCCCCCATTGCAGTGGATTGGTGCAGGTTTTGGGCTGTCAGTGTCTGGTATGCACCCCTCCCTCCCCCCCCCCCCCCCCCTCTGCCTGGAGCTGTCACTTTCTGCCACTCCTATCTCTACTCTAAAAACAGAGCACATGGGATTAACCCCTCCACTGCCAGGTGGCAGGTGAATTCTCAGTGCAATGAGTGTAATGTAAGGTGTCAGGATCCAGGGCAGAGTCTGTCACCCTGGGGCCCTCCGCTTGTGGTACTACAACCCCCAGCATGCCCTGATAACTGCTCCTATCAGGAATTGTAGCACTAGTGGATGCACCCCCATCAGACATGTGTCTCCTGCACCCTGATCTGGGGCTCTGGGGGGGGGGGGGGGGGGGGGGGGTTGGGGGGGGGGGGGGGCTGTGGCAGGGCAGGGGTTAAGCCTGGCCCCCAGCTGCAGAGGACACTCCATGCTGCTGCTCCTGCCTGTGAGAGGTGGAGTGCACTGCAGGCTGCTCCACCTTCCAGGTAATCACCTGCCCATCCAGATCACTCCCCCTCCTACCTGTAGAGCAGGATCCCAGGCTCCTCACTGACTCCCTGCGACTCCCCAGCCAGGAGCCAACACCTCACACACTCCGCAGAGTCACCACCGGACAGCCGAGAGTCACCGGCCACCAGCTAGAAGCCACCGGCCACCAGCTAGAAGCCACCGGCCACCAGCCAAGAGTCACCGGCCACCAGCCAAGAGTCACCGGCGAGAAGCCACCAACAACGAGCCAGAAGCCACCGGCCACCAGCCAAGAGTCACCGGCCACCAGCCAGAAGCCACCGAGGAGCCCAAAACATGAGCTCCTTATTCAAGAAGAAAACCACTGCAAAGTACAGCCCCAACTCTGTGCAGCCCAAAGTGTAAGTACTCACAGGGGATCCACTCACCTGTGCCCTATACAGAGGGGATCCACTCACCTGTACACTGTCACCTACAGAGGAATGCACTCACCTGTGCCCACTCTGCAGAGGGGATCCACTCACCTGTGCCCACTCTGCAGAGGGGATCCACTCACCTGTGCCCACTCTGCAGAGGGGATCCACTCACCTGTGCCCACTCTGCAGAGGGGATCCACTCACCTGTGCCCACTCTACAGAGGGGATCCACTAATCCGTGCCCTAAAGAGGGGATCCACTCACCTGTACCCTATACAGAGGGGATCCACTCACCTGTGCCCTATCTACAGAGAGACCCACTCACCTGTACACTGACACCTACAGAGGAATGCACTCACCTGTGCCCACTCTAAAAAGAGGATCCACTCACCTGTAGACTGTCTACAGAGGGATCCAATCACCTGTACACTGTCACTTAGCGCACGAGTGAGTGGATCCCCTCTGTAGGTGATAGCGCACGAGTGAGTGGATCCCCTCTCACCTACAGAGGGGATCCACTCACTCGTGCGCTATTACCTACAGAGGGGATCCACTCACTCGTGCGCTATTACCTAGAGGGGATCCACTCACTCGTGTGCTGTCACCTACAGAGGGGATCCACTCACTCGTGCATTGTCACCTACAGAGGGGATCCACTCACTCGTGCGTTGTCACCTACAGAGGGGATCCACTCACTCGTGTGTTGTCACCTACAGAGGGGATCCACTCACTCGTGCGTTGTCACCTACAGAGGGGATCCACTCACCTGTACATTCATGTATAGAGACTATTTACTCATCTGTAAAGTCACCTATACAGAGGATCCACTCACCTGTTAACATGGTGAGCAATTGAGAGGATTTATTCATCAGTACATGTGTCACTTATAAAAGATACATTTCTCTATAGAGTAGATATAAACTGTCCTGTATGGGGTGGATCCACTCACCTGTACACTGTCCTGTATGGGGTGGATCCATTCACCTGTACACTGTCCTGTATGGGGTGGATCCATTCACCTGTACACTGTCCTGTATGGGGTGGATCCACTCACTTATACACTGACACCTATAGTTTGATCTCACATATACATATTATCCACTTACCTGCCCTCTGTCACTTATAGAGAGGATCCTCTTGTCCACAATGTCACTACAGAGTGGATCCATTTTTTACATACACTCTGTATCCTTTGAGGAGAATCCACTCATCTGTACACAATGTTGCCTATAGAGAGGATCTTCTTGTACACTGACATCTCTGGAGGATCCGCTCACCTGTCACATTGGCACCTACAGTATATGGTATACAGCTGTACACTGCGCACGCCGTCATCTATAGAGTATACAGAGTATGAGCAGTTACACTGTCACCCATACACCGCCATATACAGTATGTGCTGTCACCAACATCCTATCGCTATCCCTCATCTGTACACTCCGGTATATACCCTGTGCTCACTCCTCCTGTATACACTGTGCTGTACCGCCACCCCAGTGTAATGCACTGTGCTGAGATCCCCTGCACTATGTATAGCGGTGAGTGCCCTGGGCTGCAGACATAATGGATGCTCCGCATTAGGTATACACTACAGTATCCGCTGCTGGTCACACTATATTCTGGTCACACGGCCTCCGATCCTGCGTGAGTTCAGGTGCTGGTTACACTGGGCTGTGGCGCTGGTTATATGGGCCTCCAGTGCCAGTTATACTGGGTTCTAATGCCATTTTTCCCAAGTTCTGGTTAGATTGGGTTATGGTGTCATTTATACTGGGTTCTGCTGGTTATTTTGGGCTGTGGTGCCGGTTATACTGGCTTCTACTGGTTATTTTTGGCCTCCGCTGCTGGTTATACTGGGCCCTGGTGCTGGTTATTCAGCCTCCGCTGCTGGTTATACTGGGTTTGGCTGGTTATACTGGGCCCTGGTTCTGGTTATACTTGGTTCCGGTGCTGGTTATTCGGCCTCCACTGCTGGTTATACTGGGTTTGGCTGGTTATTCGGCCTCCGCTGCTGGTTATACTGGGTTTGGCTGGTTATTCGGCCTCCACTGCTGGTTATACTGGGTTTGGCTGGTTATTCGGCCTCCGCTGCTGGTTATACTGGGTTTGGCTGGTTATTCGGCCTCCGCTGCTGGTTATACTGGGTTTGGCTGGTTATTCGGCCTCCGCTGCTGGTTATACTGGGTTTGGCTGGTTATTCGGCCTCCGCTGCTGGTTATACTGGGTTTGGCTGGTTATTCGGCCTCCGCTGCTGGTTATACTGGGTTTGGCTGGTTATTCGGCCTCCACTGCTGGTTATACTGGGTTTGGCTGGTTATTCGGCCTCCGCTGCTGGTTATACTGGGCCCTGGTGCTGGTTATTCGGCCTCCACTGCTGGTTATACTGGGCCCTGGTGCTGGTTATTCGGCCTCCGCTGCTGGTTATACTGGGTTTGGCTGGTTATTCGGCCTCTGCTGCTGGTTATACTGGGTTTGGCTGGTTGTTCGGCCTCCGCTGCTGGTTATTCGGCCTCCGCTGCTGGTTATACTGGGCCCTGGTGCTGGTTATTCGGCCTCTGCTGCTGGTTATACTGGGTTTGGCTGGTTAGTTTGACCTCTGGTGCTGGTTATTCGGCCTCCACTGCTGGTTATACTGGGCCCTGGTGCTGGTTATTCGGCCTCTGCTGCTGGTTATACTGGGTTTGGCTGGTTATACTGGGCCCTGGTTCTGGTTATACTTGGTTCCGGTGCTGGTTATTCGGCCTCCTCTCATCATTCCCGCAGGATAATCATCTTTGATGTCAGGGAACAGGTTCATCCTCCATTGTTCTTCTTGTGTGACACCCGGTGATTGATGTTGTGAGTGTCAGCTCTGCAGGCCAGTGGGTGGTTACAGCTGCAGACTCACCCTGGGATTTCTGCTCAGCGGCTCCACCATGGAGTGCATACATGACCCTTGCACCTGTCCATCCCCAACCCCCCCTGGTTATGGCTACGATTAGTGAATGTGGCCTTAAGCTGAAGGAATGGTGGTCCGGAGAGGGGTCCTCATCCACATCTGCTCCATTAGGCAGTCCGGCCTCTCCGCAATGATAGCAAACAATATGGAGACGACCCCAGACCCACCATGAAGAGTGGTGCAGTGCCGGAGAACCGCGATCAGGGGGGTATTTTAATGAGCCCCCCACTTCTCTATCGGTTGTGTGGGAGAACGTACATGGCCGTGCACCAGAATGTGGCAGGTTGGGTATCACCGTGTGGGCAGAATGCCGGGGATGATGGGGGTGTAGTACCATGTTAGTCAATGGGCTAGAACCTGGGCAGTGGGCACCAGACTTTGTAGAACTACAACTCTCAGTATGTCCCAACGCCCACTGCCATACTACGTGCACCCAGCCCCATAGAAGTGAATGGTGACTGTGGTGCCTGCTGGGAGTTGTAGTTTCCCTCCTGAGGTGGCAGAGGTCTCACCTAGGCGGTGACAGCGACTGATCTGATGGGTGTGGGAGTGATCCATCCTATGACAGGAGACCATGGAGATGATGAGAGTATAAAGGGGATCCACCCGCCTGTATGCGAGGATGACAATGTGGCTCCGGGGAGGGGACACCTCATTGTATGGAGGTAACCGGAGAGGACACTATTCATGTATCCACAGCTGATGGTTCGTTACAATGTATCTGGCTCGTAGGGGATTGTGCAGACTGGATACTATTGTAACAATCCCATAGTTATGGACGCCTCTATAGCCCCTGGGGGCAGACAAGGGCGTCCTCATTCACTGACCGCAAGCACAGGTCTGACAATGGTGAGAGATGGACGCTTCTTTGGTGCAGTTTTGGGGTGTCTGGATGGACGGGGGAGACATTCCTTCTGTAGGAGCAGCGTGCACTTGTCTTGTTCTTTTCTTGGTATGTCAGGAATGTGGCCTGAGCCGGGGAAGGATCCTGAATCTGGTCTTGTTTTTTGACATACCCATCAGACTGGTTTTGGACATATCCAGAGGCAGAAATCCCATCTGGGCCCGTGGACCTCCTGCCACAGAAGTGGGGCCTACAGGAGGTGATCACCCATCAATGGCGATGCCAGGACAGGATGGGGGACATGTGGTGATCGGCCCTATCGACGCCAACTGCCCCTCCACGTCCGGACCCCCATGAAGTTGCCATTATTTTTCCAGCACCCATGACTGCACCACGAGATGTAAGGGTGCCGTCATGGGTTCAGAAAAAACACATTACCAGTAAGTAATTACATATTTTTCCAGCACCCATGACGGCACCCTTACATCTCGTGGTGCCGTCATGGGTTCAGAAAAAACACATTACCAGTAAGTAATTACATATTTTTCCAGCACCCATGACGGCACCCTTACATCTCGTGGTGCCGTCATGGGTTCAGAAAAAAACACATTACCAGTAAGTAATTACGTATTTTTCCAGCACCCATGACGGCACCCTTACATCTCGTGGTGCCGTCTTCAGAAAAAAACACATTACCGGTAAGTAATTACGTATTTTTCCAGCACCCATGACGGCACCCTTACATCTCGTGGTGCCGTCATGGGTTCAGAAAAAAACACATTACCGGTAAGTAATTACGTATTTTTCCAGCACCCATGACGGCACCCTTACATCTCGTGGTGCCGTCATGGGTTCAGAAAAAAACACATTACCGGTAAGTAATTACGTATTTTTCCAGCACCCATGACGGCACCCTTACATCTCGTGGTGCCGTCTTCAGAAAAAAACACATTACCGGTAAGTAATTACGTATTTTTCCAGCACCCATGACGGCACCCTTACATCTCGTGGTGCCGTCATGGGTTCAGAAAAAAACACATTACCGGTAAGTAATTAGGTATTTTTCCAGCACCCATGACGGCACCCTTACATCTTGTGGTGCCGTCATGAGTTCAGAAAAAACACATTACCGGTAAGTAATTACGTATTTTTCCAGCACCCATGACGGCACCCTTGCATCTCGTGGTGCCGTCATGGGTTCAGAAAAAAACACATTACCGGTAAGTAATTACGTATTTTTCCAGCACCCATGACGGCACCCTTACATCTCGTGGTGCCGTCATGGGTTCAGAAAAAAACACATTACCAGTAAGTAATTACGTATTTTTCCAGCACCCATGACGGCACCCTTACATCTCGTGGTGCCGTCTTCAGAAAAAAACACATTACCGGTAAGTAATTACGTATTTTTCCAGCACCCATGACGGCACCCTTACATCTCGTGGTGCCGTCATGGGTTCAGAAAAAAACACATTACCGGTAAGTAATTACGTATTTTTCCAGCACCCATGACGGCACCCTTACATCTCGTGGTGCCGTCTTCAGAAAAAAACACATTACCGGTAAGTAATTACGTATTTTTCCAGCACCCATGACGGCACCCTTACATCTCGTGGTGCCGTCATGGGTTCAGAAAAAAACACATTACCGGTAAGTAATTAGGTATTTTTCCAGCACCCATGACGGCACCCTTACATCTTGTGGTGCCGTCATGAGTTCAGAAAAAACACATTACCGGTAAGTAATTACGTATTTTTCCAGCACCCATGACGGCACCCTTGCATCTCGTGGTGCCGTCATGGGTTCAGAAAAAAACACATTACCGGTAAGTAATTACGTATTTTTCCAGCACCCATGACGGCACCCTTACATCTCGTGGTGCCGTCATGGGTTCAGAAAAAAACACATTACCAGTAAGTAATTACGTATTTTTCCAGCACCCATGACGGCACCCTTACATCTCGTGGTGCCGTCTTCAGAAAAAAACACATTACCGGTAAGTAATTACGTATTTTTCCAGCACCCATGACGGCACCCTTACATCTCGTGGTGCCGTAATGGGTTCAGAAAAAACACATTACCGGTAAGTAATTACGTATTTTGCTTCTATGGGGTAATAAGTTGAGGCACAGTTAACCTCCACTTTCATCGTGAACACCCAGCCTTAGACGAGAGCCCCCCACACACTCAGACTTCTGGGGTCCATAGTATTAGAGGACTATGGCGCCAAGAATCCCATGTGATCCCACAAGTAAAATATTGGCTCCATGACAGGTTGCTCTTTATGCAATCTTGGAAATGACTCAAAGCTTCAGCTCATTGATGGAGGCCCCATGTGTAGCCCCTTAGTGGCAGAATAGGGGCTGTCTCCAAGGGCCCCTTTAAGAGCCACCAGGACTGTTACTTGACTTCTCCAGAGATCCTCGCGCCGCCGCGTTACTGGCACCTGTCCGCTGGTGGCTCTTTTCCCAGTCGTGACGCCTCCTTTCACTGGATTAGAAAAAAGGCTTCTTTGTTTGCAAACAATGTAGGACGCCACACGTACCGTATCGTACCTGCCGCTGGATTACCTCCTGTTTATTGTACTCCACGGGCCCTTCTGTGGGGGGAACGGGACCCATCTTTCTGCAAATGGGGCCCAAACCAACAAAAAAGGACCCTTAGTAGTAGGCAAATACTGCCAAAGAATGCAATACCGTCATACAGTGCCAAATAATATCACCATAGTACCGCCATACAACACAGCCCAAATACCGCTATACAGTGCCAAAGAATGCAGATCAATTTATTCATCCATACAATGCAAAAATAATAGCCCAAATAATACCATTGTACCGCCATACAATACTGAATAACACAGCCCAAATATACCACCATATTACCGCCATACAACTCAGCCCAAATAATACTGCCATACAGTGCCAAATAATGCAGAATAACGAATACCGCCATACAACGTAGCCAAAAAAATACTGCTATACATTACTAAATAATGTAGAATAACTAATACCGCCATACAACGCAGCCCAAATAATACTGCTATACAATGCCAAATAATGCAAAATAATTAATACAACCATACAATGCAAAAATAATAGCCCAAATAACAAAACCATTGTACAATGCCGAATAATACAGCCCAAATATACCACCATAGTACTGCCATACAACTCAGCCCAAATAATACTGCCATACATTACCAAATAATGCAGAATAACTAATACTGCTATATATTACCAAATAATGCAGAATAACTAATACTGCCATACAATGCCGAATAATACAGCCCAAATTTACCACCATGGTACTATCCTATAATAAAGCCATAACATTGCTATACAATTCCAAATAATATGGCCATGTAACCACCATACAATATAGCCTAATAAATACCGCCATAGCAGCCCAAATAACAAAAACCATAGTACCGCCATACAGTGTTAAATAATACAACCCAAATATACGGCCATAGTAGCATCATATAGTACAGCCAAAACCATCCTACTATGGAATATAAAATAATGCATACTAACAAAACCATAGCACCGCTATACAGTTACAAATAATACGGCCATACAATATAGCGTAATAAATACTGCCAGAACAGCCCAAATAACAAAAACCATAGTACCGCCATACAGTGCTAAATTATACAACCCAAATATACCGCCTTAGTACCATTATATAATACAGTTTAAATAATACCCCTATAGAATACCAAATAATGCACACTAAAAAAAACATAGTATTGCCATTTATTGCCAAATAATACAGCCCAAATAATGCTGCCATACAAATTCTCAGAAATTCAGCCAATAATGATACTGCCACATAATGCTGTCTTAATAAGTTGCCATAGTACAGCCTAACTAATACCGCCATATAATTCCCAATAAATTACAACCAAAATTATATTACTGCACAGTTCCAAATAGTACCGCCATACAATGGCAAATAATGTCTCTTATCGTGTGTTATGGAGCATTACTCAGACTGTCAGGATTTCCGGTGTATTCATACACAGCAGAATTATAATTAGGCTTCTAATGAGGTCCGTCAGCAGCTGCTCTGCTTGTTGATGGTTTCCACTCATATTTTCCCTGCTCTGGATGAGGCATCACCCCATTGTGTTCTCATCTGGGTGTACATCTTATTTATTTCCTCAGGTATTCGCCTCTAAATTTAGCTCTTCCTTGTAAAACCTGAAGGAGCTGAGGACGCATCTCCTCGTCCTGCGCCTGATAGAAGGTTCCAGAGACATATTCTCTCCCCAGGGAGGAGCGCCATCTCCCAATCACTAATGTTATGTCAAATAAGAGAAGGGCGTGAGGCCGACATAGCAGAGCTGGGAGCTGAGCAGGTTCGGCAAGAAATTGGGGCCGGGGCGTGACGCTGATACAGTTTCATTGTAGTCGGTGTGAGATGTCAGAGCGCTGAGTAAATTCTGCATTATCTGATGGTGGCGAAACGCTGGGATGTGACGGCCCTGCACGTTTCGGGGTCGGGTCGTCAACTGAGGACACAATAAGCCATGGATACGGAGGCTCGCGGATACTGGGGAAGAGACCCGGGCTCGCGGATACTGGGGAAGCGACCCGGGCTCGCGGATACTGGGGAAGCGACCCGGGCTCGCGGATACTGGGGAAGCGACCCGGGCTCGCGGATACTGGGGAAGCGACCCGGGCTCGCGGATAATGGGGAAGCGACCCGGGCTCGCGGATAATGGGGAAGCGACCCGGGCTCGCGGATAATGGGGAAGCGACCCGGGCTCGCGGATAATGGGGAAGCGACCCGGGCTCGCGGATAATGGGGAAGCGACCCGGGCTCGCGGATAATGGGGAAGCGACCCGGGCTCGCGGATAATGGGGAAGCCACCCGGCCTCCCGGATAACGGGGAAGCCACCCGGCCTCCCGGATAACGGGGAAGCCACCCGGCCTCCCGGATAACGGGGAAGCCACCCGGCCTCCCGGATAACGGGGAAGCCACCCGGCCTCCCGGATAACGGGGAAGCCACCCGGCCTCCCGGATAACGGGGAAGCCACCCGGCCTCCCGGATAACGGGGAAGCCACCCGGCCTCCCGGATAACGGGGAAGCCACCCGGCCTCCCGGATAACGGGGAAGCCACCCGGGCTCGCGCATAACGGGGAAGCCACCCAGGCTTCCATACCCCGCCGAAAGCTTAAACCCCAAACCCTCTCCCAGAATCCAGCTTCGGGTAACTGCATAGGGGGCGTAGAATTAGGGAGGTGATGTGACCCTGAAATGGGTCATTACAAGAAATGAAAAGTTTCGGCGGTAAATGACAACCGTCTTGAATTTTGGCAATTTTTCGCAAACAATTTGGACAAGTTTGTTGCGTCCATGGCTTTAAAGGGGCATTGTTTACATACAAACGGCCCAAATATTGGTGGTTCCTGTAGGGTTGGGGCAACGACAGGGCTGGAAAAATTGTCCTTAAAGGGTTATTTCCATCTCGAAGACCCTATCCCAATATGTAGATGTAATAATATTAGCAAATGTCTTCAATTAGAAATGTTGTATATTTCTTCTGATTCACTATGTCGCTTACCTCATGTGCAGGGCATTGCAGGACCTTAGGCCGCTTTCACACTGTGTTCCTCTCCCCGTTCAGTGGTCCCGTCAGGACCCACCGCAAAACAGGTGTCGGACGTATGCACCGACGGGGCCACTAACTATAATGGTGCACAGTCACCATGTGCTCCCCATTTTCGGGAGAATACGCCTATTGGAGGCAGACACCCAGACGTAGTAGACTGCATCTGGGTGCCTGCCTCCAGTAAGTGTATACCCCCCGAAAATGGGGAGCACATGGTGACTCCATCTGCACCATTATAGTTAGTGGCCCCATCACCGCATGCATCCAAACCCCATTTTGCAGGGGGGTTCGTAACCATGGATACCTAAGGTCCTGCAATGCACTTCACATGAGGTAAGAACCATGGCTAATGAGGAGAACCAAACTACATTTCTAATTGGAGGCATTTGCTAATATTATGCCTACTACATATTGGGATTGGATCTTGGAGATGGAAAGATCCCTTTAAGTTACCAAAAGGAATGGGCGCCGGTACCTAAGGGGCCCCTGTGCCTCATGAGACATCAGTTTTATAAACAAAACGTGGATGGAGAGGGGCCCCTATTACATGTTTTAAATTGGGGCCCAGGAACGCATAGACCCTGATTTTCAAAGAGTAAAACCCTGCTGGGCACCAGGAACCAAACTCTAGTTCATTAGGTTGTGCCATCCGGTCGCCATGTCTGTTAAACGTCTCAGAATGGCACGTTAAATTTTTTTAACAAAATGGTTTCCATGGTAAAGATACTGGATTTATGAAACTGAAAGGAAAACTGGCTTTGTTGCCCATAGCAACCAATCACAGCGCAGCTTTCATTCTACCAGAGCAGTGAAGGAAATGAAAGCAGAGCTGTGATTGGTTGCTATGGGAAACAGGAAGCTTCCCTCTTAGACATCTCCCACTGTTTACAACCATTAGTAGGCCCATCTAATCCTTGCCAAAATGGCCGCCATTTCGGGTATCTTCACACCTTGCAGGGGGTCATTATTAAATCATGACAAAATGGCCACCATTTCAGGTATCTTCACATCTTGCAGGGGAGTCATCATTAATCTATGCTAAAATGGCCACCATCGGGCTATCGTCACCCCTTTCAGGGGAGTCGTCATTAATCCATGCCTAAATGGTTGCCATTTCGGGTATCTTCACACCTTGCGGGGGGGGCCGTCATTAATCTATGCCAAAATGGCCGCCATTTCAGGTATCTTCACCCCTGGCAGGGGAGTCGTCATTAATCCATGCCAAAATGGCCGCCATTTCAGGTATCTTCACCCCTGGCAGGGGAGTCGTCATTAATCCATGCCAAAATGGCCGCCATTTCAGGTATCTTCACACCTTGCAGGGGAGTCATCATTAATCTATGCCAAAATGGCTGCCATTTCGGGTATCTTCACATCTTGCAGAGGGGGTCATCATTAATCTATGCCAAAATGTCCGCCAGTTCGATATCTTCACACCTTACAAGGGGTCATTATTAAATCATGACAAAATGGCCGCCATGTCAGAAACCTAAGCATGTACACCTGCTAGTGTCATCATGAACTTACACCAAAGTGACCTCCCATACCAGAATGTGAACACGGCTCTACCGGAGTAAATGTGGAGCGGCGGCATTCCTCCTGACATTTTCTACGAAGCTTCGGTCTGTTATGAAATGATAATTTCCGTCGGTCGGGCCGCCTCGGGAACGCCTGAAGGCCTCAATCAGAGGGGGAGGGGGAGGGGGAGGGGGCGTGAAAATGAATTTTGGAGATTTTTGAGATCTTTCATCTTCATTGTAATAAATTTTGTAAATTTTGAGGTCAACAGTTTGATGTTTTTAGTAGAAAATGCTGAATTATCAACCAACACTTCGCAGGCGGCCATATTGAAGCCAAAAAGACTAAAAGAAAGATGAAAATATATAATATATATATTTGTTTTCTTTTTATTTTGTAAGGTGACCTTCCACCATGTCAGACCTCGAATGATAAATCCAGGTGGACAAATAGCCACTATAAAGTGTCAAGGGGGAGGAGACTATATTTTTTCAGACTCAAGAAAATATAGGCTCCTAACTCCTAAAGTTAGGGGGCAATTCTACAAGGAGCAGTGCCACGTCTGCCTGGTCCTGTGTGACTGATACCGGCCGCTCCTCTTATAACGCACCTTTGCTATTATAAGACTGTGACTTTCTGGTTAATGGGCCTCTGAATAGTGTAGTGCTCGGCGTACAATACAGGATATGACCGCTATTACCCAGCGTCTGATGGCGGTATTCATCCTTATCTCAGAAAACTCAGTAAATACAGAATGTTACTCAGCCTGCACGAGATGATGGAGATATACTCCGCTACACCTCAGCGACAACTCAAGTGTTTCCACGTGGGATGGCGGTATATACTACCCGACAACGATCAATTATATAAGGGAGATATTCATCATCCTGTATATAATTATATATGTACAGCTGGTATAACCTGGACATCTCCTGTATATAATTATATATGTACAGCTGGTATAACCCGGGCATCTCCTGTATATAATTATATATGTACAGCTGGTATAACCTGGGCATCTCCTGTATATAATTATATATGTACAGCTGGTATAACCTGGGCATCTCCTGTATATAATTATATATGTACAGCCGGTATAACCTGGGCATCTCCTGTATATAATTATATATGTACAGCTGGTATAACCTGGACATCTCCTGTATATAATTATATATGTACAGCCGGTATAACCTGGGCATCTCCTGTATATAATTATATATGTACAGCCGGTATAACCTGGGCATCTCCTGTATATAATTATATATGTACAGCCGGTATAACCTGGGCATCTCCTGTATATAATTATATATGTACAGCTGGTATAACCTGGGCATCTCCTGTATATAATTATATATGTACAGCCGGTATAACCTGGGCATCTCCTGTATATAATTATATATGTACAGCCGGTATAACCTGGGCATCTCTTGTATATAATTATATATGTACAGCTGGTATAACCTGGGCATCTCCTGTATATAATTATATATGTACAGCTGGTATAACCTGGGCATCTCCTGTATATAATTATATATGTACAGCCGGTATAACCTGGGCATCTCCTGTATATAATTATATATGTACAGCCGGTATAACCTGGGCATCTCCTGTATATAATTATATATGTACAGCTGGTATAACCTGGGCATCTCCTGTATATAATTATATATGTACAGCTGGTATAACCTGGGCATCTCCTGTATATAATTATATATGTACAGCTGGTATAACCTGGGCATCTCCTGTATATAATTATATATGTACAGCTGGTATAACCTGGGCATCTCCTGTATATGATTATATATGTACAGCTGGTATAACCTGGACATCTCTCGTATATAATTATATATGTACAGCTGGTATAACCCGGGCATCCCCTGTATATAATTATATATGTACAGCTGGTATAACCTGGACATCTCTCGTATATAATTATATATGTACAGCTGGTATAACCCGGGCATCCCCTGTATATAATTATATATGTACAGCCGGTATAACCTGGGCATCTCCTGTATATAATTATATATGTACAGCTGGTATAACCTGGGCATCTCCTGTATATAATTATATATGTACAGCTGGTATAACCTGGGCATCTCCTGTATATAATTATATATGTACAGCTGGTATAACCTGGGCATCTCCTGTATATAATTATATATGTACAGCTGGTATAACCTGGGCATCTCCTGTATATAATTATATATGTACAGCTGGTATAACCTGGGCATCTCCTGTATATAATTATATATGTACAGCTGGTATAACCTGGGCATCTCCTGTATATAATTATATATGTACAGCCGGTATAACCTGGGCATCTCCTGTATATAATTATATATGTATAGCTGGTATAACCTGGGCATCTCCTGTATATAATTATATATGTATAGCTGGTATAACCTGGGCATCTCCTGTATATAATTATATATGTACAGCTGGAATATCCTGGACATCTCCTGTATATAATTATATATGTACAGCTGGTATAACCTGGGCATCTCCTGTATATAATTATATATGTACAGCCGGTATAACCTGGGCATCTCCTGTATATAATTATATATGTACAGCCGGTATAACCTGGGTATCTCCTGTATATAATTATATATGTACAGCTGGTATAACCTGGGCATCTCCTGTATATAATTATATATGTACAGCTGGTATAACCTGGGCATCTCCTGTGTATAATTATATATGTACAGCTGGTATAACCTGGGCATCTCCGGTATATAATTATATATGTACAGCCGGTATAACCTGTGCATCTCCTGTATATAATTATATATGTACAGCTGGTATAACCTGGGCATCTCCTGTATATAATTATATATGTACAGCTGGTATAACCTGGGCATCTCCTGTATATAATTATATATGTACAGCTGGTATAACCTGGGCATCTCATGTATATAATTCTATATGTACAGCTGGTATAACCTGGGCATCTCCTGTATATAATTATATATGTACAGCTGGTATAACCTGGACATCTCCTGTATATAATTATATATGTACAGCTGGTATAACCTGGACATCTCCTGTATATAATTACATATGTACAGCTGGTATAACCTGGACATCTCCTGTATATAATTATATATGTACAGCTGGTATAACCTGGGCATCTCCTGTATATAATTATATATGTACAGCTGGTATAACCTGGGCATCTCCTGTATATAATTATATATGTACAGCTGGTATAACCTGGACATCTCCTGTATATAATTATATATGTACAGCTGGTATAACCTGGGCATCTCCTGTATATAATTATATATGTACAGCTGGTATAACCTGGGCATCTCCTGTATATAATTATATATGTACAGCTGGTATAACCTGGGCATCTCCTGTATATAATTATATATGTACAGCTGGTATAACCTGGGCATCTCCTGTATATAATTATATATGTACAGCCGGTATAACCTGGGCATCTCCTGTATATAATTATATATGTATAGCTGGTATAACCTGGGCATCTCCTGTATATAATTATATATGTATAGCTGGTATAACCTGGGCATCTCCTGTATATAATTATATATGTACAGCTGGAATATCCTGGACATCTCCTGTATATAATTATATATGTACAGCTGGTATAACCTGGGCATCTCCTGTATATAATTATATATGTACAGCCGGTATAACCTGGGCATCTCCTGTATATAATTATATATGTACAGCCGGTATAACCTGGGTATCTCCTGTATATAATTATATATGTACAGCTGGTATAACCTGGGCATCTCCTGTATATAATTATATATGTACAGCTGGTATAACCTGGGCATCTCCTGTGTATAATTATATATGTACAGCTGGTATAACCTGGGCATCTCCTGTATATAATTATATATGTACAGCCGGTATAACCTGTGCATCTCCTGTATATAATTATATATGTACAGCTGGTATAACCTGGGCATCTCCTGTATATAATTATATATGTACAGCTGGTATAACCTGGGCATCTCCTGTATATAATTATATATGTACAGCTGGTATAACCTGGGCATCTCATGTATATAATTCTATATGTACAGCTGGTATAACCTGGGCATCTCCTGTATATAATTATATATGTACAGCTGGTATAACCTGGACATCTCCTGTATATAATTATATATGTACAGCTGGTATAACCTGGACATCTCCTGTATATAATTACATATGTACAGCTGGTATAACCTGGACATCTCCTGTATATAATTATATATGTACAGCTGGTATAACCTGGGCATCTCCTGTATATAATTATATATGTACAGCTGGTATAACCTGGGCATCTCCTGTATATAATTATATATGTACAGCTGGTATAACCTGGACAGCTCCTGTATATAATTATATATGTACAGCCGGTATAACCTGGGCATCTCCGGTATATAATTATATATGTACAGCCGGTATAACCTGGGCATCTCCTGTATATAATTATATATGTACAGCTGGTATAACCTTGGCATCTCCTGTATATAATTATATATGTACAGCTGGTATAACCTGGGCATCTCCTGTATATAATTATATATGTACAGCTGGTATAACCTGGGCATCTCCTGTATATAATTATATATGTACAGCTGGTATAACCTGGGCATCTCCTGTATATAATTATATATGTACAGCTGGTATAACCTGGACATCTCCTGTATATAATTATATATGTACAG
Organism: Anomaloglossus baeobatrachus; assembly: GCF_048569485.1. Taxonomy (NCBI): domain Eukaryota; kingdom Metazoa; phylum Chordata; class Amphibia; order Anura; family Aromobatidae; genus Anomaloglossus; species Anomaloglossus baeobatrachus. The sequence continues at coordinate 291,783,338 of NC_134359.1, forward strand.
CTGGTATAACCTGGACATCTCCTGTGTATAATTATATATGTACAGCTGGTATAACCTGGGCATCTCCTGTATATACAGTCATGGCTGAAAGTGCTGCATCTTTTTCCAGAAAATGAATTATTTCTTCCATAAAACTATTGCAATTACATGTTTTGTTATAATCATGTTTATTTCCTCCGTGTGTATTGGAACAGCACAAAAATACAGAGGGGGGGAAAAAAAGCCAAATTGGACAATTTCACCCCCCCCCCCCCAAAATGGGCCGAACAAAATTGTTGGAATCTTTCCAAAATTGCGGGTAAAGAACTTTGTTTCAAGCATGTGACTTGTGGCAAGTAATAGGTGTGGGAAATATGAAAATCACACCTAAAACCATATAAAAAGGGGAGAAGTTGACCCCATCTTTGCAATGTGTGTGCCACACAAAGCATGGAGAGAAGATAACTTTCTGAGTACTTGAGAACCAAAATATCAACAATCTTAAGATTACAAGTCCATCTCCAGAGATCTTGATCTTCCTTTGTCCACAGTGCGTGATATAATCAAGATGTTTACAATCCACGGCACTGTAGCTGATCCCCTGGAAGTCGACGACAGAGAAAAATGTATGAAAGGTTGTAACGCAGGATAGTCCGGATCATGAATAAGCCCCAATCAAGGTCCAAAGAAATTCAGCTCAGGGGGCACCAGTGTCAGTGCAAAATATCCATCCCCATCTCAAGGAATTGAAATGCTGTGGCAGAGACCCAGAAGGACCCCACTGCTGACAGACAAAAAAAGACAAAATTTATGTGAGTAATGAAAATCCTTTTAGGAAAGTGTCTTCTGGACAGATGAGACCAAGATAGAGGTTTTTATTAAGCACATCATTCTACTGTTCACCGAAAACAGTATGAGGCCACAAAGTAAAGAACACAGGACCTACAGTCACACATAGTGGAGGTCAGAGATGTTTTGGGGGTTGTTTTGCTGCTTCTGGCCCTGACTGTGTGAGACATGAAATCTGAAGATTACCAACGGATTTTGGGTGACAATGTAGAGCCCAGTATCAGAAAGCTGGGCGTGTGTCCTAATTCAGGGGTCTTCTCGCAGAACAATGACCCCAAACACCTCAAGAAGCCGCCAGAAATGGATGGAAACAAAGCGCTGGAGAGTCCTGAAGTGTCAGCAATGAGTTTGGATCTAAAACCCATTGACACCTGTGGAGAAACCTGTAAATTGGGAGAAGACTCCTTCAGATATGAGACCTGGAGACGTTCATAAAGAAGAGTCCGAGATTCCAAGTGAGAGGATTTCAAGGGTGCCAACACTTTCGGCCACGACTGTAACTATATATGTGCAACTGGTATAACCTGGGCATCTCCTGTATGTAATTATATATGTCTTGTATGTATGATATGGAGTGTGCTGGTATAACCTGGGCATGAATGTGATGTTTGCAGTCACTATGGATATTCCGCACCTCTCACCCTTGTGCCCCTATGACAGTTCTCCCTGTAGGCATACACTCTGCAGGGGCTCATTGTGCCTGCTCTGTCCACCTTCTGATAATGGGGGTAGAGAACACGTGGGGTGAGACGTCTGTAGGTACACAGCGCTGCCCTATAGTCATCCTATACCAAACACCTGTGCTGGAGCATAGAGGATATTACTGGTACTGCTGTGTGATCACAATGAAGGTACTATTCTGCACAAGCTATAGATTGTAGATATGGACAGTGATACTGTGACAGGTACTATTATGCAAGCACCACGTATAGTACCATAAAACAAACTATGGAGGGTACACAGGGTACTGTGACTGGTCCTGTTATGTATCCTCCATGTATAGTACCATAAAACAAACTATGGATGGTACACAGGGTACTGTGACTGGTCCTGTTATGTATCCTCCATGTACAGTACCGCTATACAGAAGCTATGGATGGTACACAGGGTACTGTGACTGGTCCTGTTATGTATCCATCATGTACAGTACCGCTATACAGAAGCTATGGATGGTACACAGGGTACTGTGACTGGTAGTGTTATGTATCCACCATGTATAGTACCGCTATACAGAAGCTATGGATGGTACACAGGGTACTGTGACTGGTAGTGTTATGTATCCACCATGTATAGTACCGCTATACAGAAGCTATGGATGGTACACAGGGTACTGTGACTGGTCCTGTTATGTATCCATCATGTACAGTACCGCTATACAGAAGCTATGGATGGTATACAGGGTACTGTGACTGGTCCTGTTATGTATCCTCCATGTACAGTACCTCTATACAAAAGCTATGGATGGTATACAGGGTACTGTGACTGGTCCTGTTATGTATCCACCATGTACAGTACCGCTATACAGAAGCTATGGATGGTACACAGGGTACTGTGACTGGTCCTGTTATGTATCCACCATGTACAGTACCTCTATACAGAAGCTATGGATGGTATACAGGGTACTGTGACTGGTAGTGTTATGTATCCACCATGTACAGTACCTCTATACAGAAGCTATGGATGGTATACAGGGTACTGTGACTGGTCCTGTTATATATCCACCATGTACAGTACCGCTATACAGAAGCTATGGATGGTACACAGGGTACTGTGACTGGTAGTGTTATGTTTCCACCATGTATAGTACCGCTATACAGAAGCTATGGATGGTACACAGGGTACTGTGACTGGTCCTGTTATGTATCCATCATGTACAGTACCGCTATACAGAAGCTATGGATGGTACACAGGGTACTGTGACTGGTAGTGTTATGTATCCACCATGTATAGTACCGCTATACAGAAGCTATGGATGGTATACAGGGTACTGTGACTGGTCCTGTTATGTATCCACCATGTATAGTACCGCTATACAGAAGCTATGGATGGTATACAGGGTACTGTGACTGGTCCTGTTATGTATCCACCATGTACAGTACCGCTATACAGAAGCTGTGGATGGTATACAGGGTACTGTGACTGGTCCTGTTATGTATCCACCATGTATAGCACCACTATACAGAAGCTATGGATGGTACACAGGGTACTGTGACTGGTCCTGTTATGTATCCATCATGTATAGCACCACTATACAGAAGCTATGGATGGTATACAGGGTACTGTGACTGGTCCTGTTATGTATCCACCATGTATAGTACCGCTATACAGAAGCTGTGGATGATACACAGGGTACTGTGACTGGTCCTGTTATGTATCCACCATGTATAGTACCGCTATACAGTAGCTGTGGATGGTATACAGGGTACTGTGACTGGTCCTGTTATGTATCCACCATGTACAGTACCTCTATACAGAAGCTATGGATGGTATACAGGGTACTGTGACTGGTCCTGTTATGTATCCTCCATGTATAGTACCATAAAACAAACTATGGATGGTACACAGGGTACTGTGACTGGTCCTGTTATGTATCCACCATGTACAGTACCTCTATACAGAAGCTGTGGAATGGTATACAGGGTACTGTGACTGGTCCTGTTATGTATCCTCCATGTATCGTACCGCTATACAGAAGCTGTGGATGATACACAGGGTACTGTGACTGGTCCTGTTATGTATCCACCATGTATAGCACCACTATACAGAAGCTGTGGATGGTATACAGGGTACTGTGACTGGTCCTGTTATGTATCCACCATGTATAGTACCGCTATACAGAAGCTATGGATGGTACACAGGGTACTGTGACTGGTCCTGTTATGTATCCACCATGTACAGTACCTCTATACAGAAGCTGTGGATGGTATACAGGGTACTGTGACTGGTCCTGTTATGTATCCTCCATGTATCGTACCGCTATACAGAAGCTGTGGATGATACACAGGGTACTGTGACTGGTCCTGTTATGTATCCACCATGTATAGCACCACTATACAGAAGCTATGGATGGTACACAGGGTACTGTGACTGGTCCTGTTATGTATCCACCATGTATAGCACCACTATACAGAAGCTATGGGTGGTATACAGGGTACTGTGACTGGTCCTGTTATGTATCCACCATGTATAGTACCGCTATAAGGAAGCTGTGGATGATACACAGGGTACTGTGACTGGTCCTGTTATGTATCCACCATGTATAGTACCTCTATACAGTAGCTGTGGATGGTATACAGGGTACTGTGACTGGTCCTGTTATGTATCCTCCATGGATAGTACCACAATACAGAAGCTGTGGATGGTATACAGGGTACTGAGACTGGTCCTGTTATGTATCCACCATGTATAGCACCACTATACAGAAGCTATGGATGGTACACAGGGTACTGTGACTGGTCCTGTTATGTATCCTCCATGGATAGTACCACTATACAGAAGCTGTGGATGGTACACAGGGTACTGTGACTGGTCCTGTTATGTATCCTCCATGTATAGTACCGCTATACAGAAGCTGTGGATGGTACACAGGGTACTGTGACTGGTAGTGTTATGTATCCACCATGTATAGTACCGCTATACAGAAGCTGTGGATGGTACACAGGGTACTGTGACTGGTAGTGTTATGTATCCACCATGTATAGTACCGCTATACAGAAGCTGTGGATGGTACACCGGGTACTGTGACTGGTCCAGTTATGTATCCACCATGTATAGTACCGCTATACAGAAGCTATGGATGATACACAGGGTACTGTGACTGGTCCTGTTATGTATCCACCATGTATAGTACCGCTATACAGAAGCTATGGATGGTACACCGGGTACTGTGACTGGTCCAGTTATGTATCCACCATGTATAGTACCGCTATACAGAAGCTATGGATGATACACAGGGTACTGTGACTGGTCCTGTTATGTATCCTCCATGTATAGTACCATAAAACAAACTATGGATGGTACACAGGGTACTGTGACTGGTCCTGTTATGTATCCTCCATGTATAGTACTGCTATACAGAAGCTATGGATGGTACACAGGGTACTGTGACTGGTCCTGTTATGTATCCACCATGTATAGTACTGCTATACAGAAGCTATGGATGGTATACAGGGTACTGTGACTGGTCCTGTTATGTATCCACCATGTATAGTACTGCTATACAGAAGCTGTGGATGGTATACAGGGTACTGTGACTGGTAGTGTTATGTATCCACCATGTATAGTGCCGCTATACAGTAGCTGAGCACAGTGCTCATGGTTTAGGCCCGTGTCTGTCTAATGTTGTGGCTGTGTGCGCCTTGTTCATGGCTCCGGGACCACAGAAGTCCCGCTGTCCCCCTGCACATAGCACAGGACACCAGTTGCTTCATTGATGATGATGATGAGGGGCTTTACATATGAAGGTCACTAAGTGAAGTGTTCGGGGGATGGGGGTCCCTGACAGGAGGCGGAGGAGTCACACCGGCTGTTGCCAGCCCTCCACCCTCTGACCCCGGCCCCCACACAAGTTATTCTGGTTCTCTGCTGGATTTTCCGGTATCTCTGAGTACAGCATGGAGCTGTGCATAGCTGGAATATCAGCACGGCATGCTGGGAGTTGTGGTTCTGCAACAGCTAACGAGTTATTAGCCTAAGGTTGTCAGGATGACTCACATGGAGGGTCCCGAGCGGGGGAGGTGCATCTGCTATTATACTTTTATATGGGACCCCTTTAATCGTGGCATCCTACAACTTTGTAAGATCTCTGCTTGCAGTCAGTGAATGGAAACCATTTCTTTAATACTTCTCACAGCTGAGGGTTTGTTACATTTCTTTTCAATCTAGAATATCCTATGCTCACTGCTCAGACAGGGGCAGCCTTGCTGGTCACCGAGCGGGTAGTGACCCCGATTGGGCCGTCGTGGTACCGTGTAGGCTGTAGGCGGTGACTCCCAGCCGGCCTGGCGTGGTATTGTGCAGGCGGTGACCCCGGCCGGCCTGATGTGATACTGTGCATAGGGTGACTCTAGCCGGCCTGGCATGGTACTGTGCAGGGGGTGACCCCTGGCTGGCCTGGCGTGATACTGTGCAGGGGGTGACCCCGGCTGGCCCAGAGTGGTACTGTGCAGGGGGTGACCCCGGCTGGCCCAGTGTGGTACTGTGCAGGAGGTGACCCCGGCTGGCCCAGTGTGGTACTGTGCAGGGGGTGACCCCGGCTGGCCCAGTGTGGTACTGTGCAGGAGGTGACCCCGGCTGGCCCAGTGTGGTACTGTGCAGGAGGTGACCCCGGCTGGCCCAGTGTGGTACTGTGCAGGAGGTGACCCCGGCTGGCCCAGTGTGGTACTGTGCAGGAGGTGACCCCGGCTGGCCCAGTGTGGTACTGTGCAGGAGGTGACCCCGGCTGGCCCAGTGTGGTACTGTGCAGGAGGTGACCCCGGCTGGCCCAGTGTGGTACTGTGCAGGAGGTGACCCCGGCTGGCCCAGTGTGGTACTGTGCAGGGGGTGACCCCGGCTGGCCCAGTGTGGTACTGTGCAGGGGGTGACCCCGGCTGGCCCAGTGTGGTACTGTGCAGGGGGTGACCCCGGCTAGCCCAGTGTGGTACTGTGCAGGGGGTGACCCCGGCTAGCCCAGTGTGGTACTGTGCAGGAGGTGACCCCGGCTGGCCCAGTGTGGTACTGTGCAGGAGGTGACCCCGGCTGGCCCAGTGTGGTACTGTGCAGGAGGTGACCCCGGCTGGCCCAGTGTGGTACTGTGCAGGAGGTGACCCCGGCTGGCCCAGTGTGGTACTGTGCAGGAGGTGACCCCGGCTGGCCCAGTGTGGTACTGTGCAGGAGGTGACCCCGGCTGGCCCAGTGTGGTACTGTGCAGGAGGTGACCCCGGCTGGCCCAGTGTGGTACTGTGCAGGAGGTTACCCCGGCTGGCCCAGTGTGGTACTGTGCAGGGGGTGACCCCGGCTAGCCCAGTGTGGTACTGTGCAGGAGGTGACCCCGGCTGGCCCAGTGTGGTACTGTGCAGGGGGTGACCCCGGCTGGCCCAGTGTGGTACTGTGCAGGGGGTGACCCCGGCTGGCCCAGTGTGGTACTGTGCAGGAGGTGACCCCGGCTGGCCCAGTGTGGTACTGTGCAGGGGGTGACCCCGGCTGGCCCAGTGTGGTACTGTGCAGGGGGTGACCCCGGCTGGCCCAGTGTGGTACTGTGCAGGGGGTGACCCCGGCTGGCCCAGTGTGGTACTGTGCAGGAGGTGACCCCGGCTGGCCCAGTGTGGTACTGTGCAGGAGGTGACCCCGGCTGGCCCAGTGTGGTACTGTGCAGGGGGTGACCCCGGCTGGCCCAGTGTGGTACTGTGCAGGAGGTGACCCCGGCTGGCCCAGTGTGGTACTGTGCAGGAGGTGACCCCGGCTGGCCCAGTGTGGTACTGTGCAGGGGGTGACCCCGGCTGGCCCAGTGTGGTACTGTGCAGGTGGTGACCCCGGCTGGCCCAGTGTGGTACTGTGCAGGGGCTGCCCTGTGCAGGGGGTGACTCCTGGCTGGCCTGGCATGGTACCGTTCAGGGGGTGACCTCGGCCGGCCCGGCGTGGTACTGTGGTGTCTGGGAGGGTGACACCGGTCCTCGGCAGGACTCCACCACTCCTCTGTACACTCATTAGCGGATCGTTTCCGGCCTCAGACTAATGAGTTTCCTGCTCAGAAAATAGAGATCAGGAATTTCGAGTTCATTATCCTTTTTTAGAGTTGTACAAATTGTAAAAGACACAATTAAAGGCGGAGATCCGGAGCCGCACTGCACAGGATCCGGAGCCGCACTGCACAGGATCCGAAGCCGCACTGCACAGGATCCGGAGCCGCACTGCACAGGATCCGGAGCCGCACTGCACAGGATCCGGAGCCGCACTGCACAGGATCCGAAGCCGCACTGCACAGGATCCGGAGCCGCACTGCACAGGATCACCGCAGCCTCATTATGCATTTTCTGACATAGAACCAAGCTGCAGTGTAAAGTATGGGGGAGCAGCACTAGCCGGAGACTCTGATGAGACCAGACGTGATAGATTTCAGACCCCCACAGACAATGCCATGCTGAAGTCACTGATCACAGCTGAGCCCTGATGGAGCAGAGCTGCAGTGTAAAGTATGGGGGTAGAGCATTAGCCCGAGTCTATGGAACTCAGAAGCTCCTCTTCTTTATCACCCTGACAGCCAATCACAGTGAAACAGAACATTTTTAGCTTATTCAAGGCAATGTGATTATAAGTCCGCACGGTGCCAACTTGTCACACGCAACCGCAATAATGAGACATAAAGGAGCTGGTGTCGTCCATTGTGGGACTATGATAACACTGCTGGGCGGTTTGTACAGCTTTTGTGTATGTTCTGCTCTTAAGGCAGAAGGATAAAGGCCGACAAATATTCCTGGTCCTGAAGGTTTAGGAAAAATAAACTACAGCTACGAGGACTGGGAGGAGATCACTGACTGCTCATCCTGATCTGTCTGGTGCATGAATTGCCTGCGAGGACATAAAGAGTGCAGCGTATGGTAATCTACTGGAAGGATTCTGATAGGCCAGTCTGGGGGTCTGTGGCAATATGGAGACCCCCTGTACACAGGTGTGCTGGAGGAGATCCCACACAGGTGTGCTGGAGGAGATCCCACACAGGTGTGCTGGAGGAGATCCCACACAGGTGTGCTGGAGGAGATCCCACACAGGTGTGCTGGAGGAGATCCCACACAGGTGTGCCGGAGGAGATCCCACACAGCGGGAAAGTGACACATTGTTACTGTGAGGGAAAGGCACAAAGAAAGGATTAATGAGAGTCCAAAAATAAACTTCATCAATGTACGTCTGATCCAGCGCCGACAACGCCCTGCACAGCCGAGGCCCGCACCGCACAGCCGAGGCCCGCACCGCACAGCCGAGGCCCGCACCGCACAGCCGAGGCCCGCACCGCACAGCCGAGGCCCGCACCGCACAGCCGAGGCCCGCACCACCGACAACGCCCTGCACTGCACAGCCGAGCCCCGCACACTACACAGCCGAGCCCCGCACTACACAGCCGAGCCCCACACCACCAACAACGCCCTGCACAGCCGAGCCCCGCACCGCCGAGAACAGCACTACACAGCCATATGGGCAGTATTATTGTAGTTATATTCTTGTACATAGGGGCAGTATTATAGTAGTTATATTCTTGTACATAGGGGGCAGTATTATAGCAGTTATATTCTTGTACATAGGGGGCAGTATTATAGTAGTTATATTCTTGTACATAGGAGCAGTATTATAGTAGTTATATTCTTGTACATAGGAGCAGTATTATAGTAGTTATATTCTTGTACATAGGGGGCAGTATTATAGTAGTTATATTCTTGTATATAGGGGGCAGTATTATAGTAGTTATAGTCTTATACATAGGGGGCAGTATTATAGTAGTTATATTCTTGTACATAGGAGCAGTATTATAGTAGTTATATTCTTGTACATAGGAGCAGTATTATAGTAGTTATATTCTTGTACATAGGGGCAGTATTATAGTAGTTATATTCTTGTACATAGGGGCAGTATTATAGTAGTTGTATTCTTGTACATAGGGGCAGTATTATAGTAGTTATATTCTTGTACATAGGGGCAGTATTATAGTAGTTATATTCTTGTACATAGGGGCAGTATTATAGTAGTTATATTCTTGTACATAGGGGCAGTATTATAGTAGTTGTATTCTTGTACATAGGGGCAGTATTATAGTAGTTATATTCTTGTACATAGGGGCAGTATTATAGTAGTTGTATTCTTGTACATAGGGGCAGTATTATAGTAGTTATATTCTTGTACATAGGGGCAGTATTATAGTAGTTATATTCTTGTACATAGGGGCAGTATTATAGTAGTTATATTCTTGTACATAGGAGCAGTATTATAGTAGTTATATTCTTGTACATAGGAGCAGTATTATAGTAGTTATATTCTTGTACATAGGGGCAGTATTATAGTAGTTATATTCTTGTACATAGGGGCAGTATTATAGTAGTTGTATTCTTGTACATAGGGGCAGTATTATAGTAGTTATATTCTTGTACATAGGGGCAGTATTATAGTAGTTATATTCTTGTACATAGGGGCAGTATTATAGTAGTTATATTCTTGTACATAGGGGCAGTATTATAGTAGTTATATTCTTGTATATAGGGGGCAGTATTATAGTAGTTATATTCTTGTACATAGGGGGCAGTATTATAGTAGTTATATTCTTGTACATAGAGGCAGTATTATAGTAGTTATATTCTTGTACATAGGGGCAGTGTTATAGTAGTTATATTCTTGTACATAGAGGCAGTATTATAGTAGTTATATTCTTGTACATAGGGGGCAGTATTATAGTAGTTATATTCTTGTACATAGGGGCAGTATTATAGTAGTTATATTCTTGTACATAGGAGCAGTATTATAGTAGTTATATTCTTGTACATAGGGGCAGTATTATAGTAGTTATATTCTTGTACATAGGGGGCAGTATTATAGTAGTTATATTCTTGTACATAGGAGCAGTATTATAGTAGTTATATTCTTGTATATAGGGGCAGTATTATAGTAGTTATATTCTTGTATATATGGGGCAGTATTATAGTAGTTATATTCTTGTATATAGGGGGCAGTATTATAGTAGTTATATTCTTGTACATAGGGGCAGTATTATAGTAGTTATATTCTTGTACATAGGGGGCAGTATTATAGTAGTTATATTCCTGTACATAGGAGCAGTATTATTCTTTGTCTATAGTATTGCAGTGCTTGTATTCCTGTAGGTTCGCACTTTCTCGGTCTCTTCTGTGTAATAATAGCTTTTATGACAGTTCTTTGTAGAGACATGACGCTTTCAGGACCTGGGGAAATAATTCTTTCCTCTCCTTCTTTTCCATTAAATATAATCAGTAAAGTTAATCCTAAATATGTAGAGCTGAATTCTTTGTACAGGCCGCAGCCTGCCGGCTGCTGGCGGTGTGTGCGGGCTGCGGTGCGGGGAACGCTTCTCCTGTCAGGAGTGATCTCCTCATTTCCATGTCTGTGCTGTACATTGTATCGGATCCATCACAGATCAGAGGTTTGGGCTGTTCCCTCCTCAGGGGCAGACGACTTATATAAACATATGGAATAGTCTGCAGCTCCGCACAGTAGAGGAGCGAGCGGGCAATCACAGGGCTGCGCTCATACACCGCAGGGCCTCACCAATAATCGCTGCTGCAGAACCTCTTTGTCCATGGATGGGGTGAGCTGCAAGAGTTAGTGTTTAACACGGAGCTTCTGGGCCTAATGCAAAAGCTGAGACCGGACACGCGTGCAAGAAATAACACCGGTGCCTCATAACGGGGCAGAGGGGCTTTCATGCCCCCTCACAGAACTGTCCCCAGGTGGGATCTCAGTTCCTGCCGCACAATGTTAAAATAGTCCATACTTTTAGCCTCTTGAGAAACAAATAGTTTTTGAACCATTTTTAAAAGAAAAGCATTACTACAATCTTACCGTCCGCCCCACTGCTCGTCGTCCCACCCTCTGCTCGTCGTTCCCACCCATCCGCCCCGGCGCTTGTCGTCCCACCCTCTGCTTGTCGTCCCAGCCTTCCGCCCCGGCGCTAGTCGTCCCACCCTCTGCTCCAGAGTTCGTCGTCCCACCCTCTGCTCCAGAGTTCGTCGTCCCACCCTCTGCTCCAGAGTTCGTCGTCCCACCCTCTGCTCCAGAGTTCGTCGTCCCACCCTCTGCTCCAGAGTTCGTCGTCCCACCCTCTGCTCCAGAGTTCGTCGTCCCACCCTCTGCTCCAGAGTTCGTCGTCCCACCCTCTGCTCCAGAGTTCGTCGTCCCACCCTCTGCTCCAGAGTTCGTCGTCCCACCCTCTGCTCCAGAGTTCGTCGTCCCACCCTCTGCTCCAGAGTTCGTCGTCCCACCCTCTGCTCCAGAGTTCGTCGTCCCACCCTCTGCTCCAGAGTTCGTCGTCCCACCCTCTGCTCCAGAGTTCGTCGTCCCACCCTCTGCTCCAGAGTTCGTCGTCCCACCCTCTGCTCCAGAGTTCGTCGTCCCACCCTCTGCTCCAGAGTTCGTCGTCCCACCCTCTGCTCCAGAGTTCGTCGTCCCACCCTCTGCTCCAGAGTTCGTCGTCCCACCCTCTGCTCCAGAGTTCGTCGTCCCACCCTCTGCTCCAGAGTTCGTCGTCCCACCCTTCCGCCCCGGCCCGTCGTCCCACCCTCTGCTCCAGAGTTCGTCGTCCCACCCTTACGCCCCGGCCCATCGTCGTCCCACCCTTACGCCCCGGCCCATCGTCGTCCCACCCTCCGCCCCGGCGCTCTTCATCCCACCCTTCCGCCCCGGCCCATCGTCGTCCCACCCTCCGCCCCGGCGCTCGTCATCCCACCCTTCTGCCCCATCGTTGTTACACCCTTCCGCCCCGGCGCTCGTCGTCCCAGCCTCTGCTCCGGAGTTCATCGTCCCACCCTCTGCTCATCGTCCCACGCTCCGCCCCGGCGCTAGTCGTCCCACGCTCTGCTCCAGAGTTCATCGTCCCACCCTCTGCTCGTCGTCCCACCCTCTGCTCGTTGTCCCACCCTCCGCCCCGGCGCTAGTCGTCCCACGCTCCGCCCCGGCGTTAGTCGTCCCACCCTTCCGCCCCGGCCCATCGTCGTCCCACCCTTCCGCCCCGGCCCATCGTCGTTCCACCCTTCCGCCCCGGCCCATCGTCGTTCCACCCTTCCGCCCCGGCCCATCGTCGTTCCACCCTTCCGCCCCGGCCCATCGTCGTTCCACCCTTCCGCCCCCTCGCTCGTCGTCCCAACCTTCCGCCCCGGCGCTCGTTGTTCCACCCTCCGCCCCGGCGCTCGTCGTTCCACCCTATGCGCGTTGTCCCACCCTCCGCTTTGTTGATCCACGTTCCACCCTCTGCTCGTTGTCCCACCCTCTGCCCCAGTGCTCATCATCCCTCTCTCCACCCTGTCGAGCCACGTTCCACCCTCTGCCCCCTTGACCTGTGTCTGACCCTCCGCTCGATGTACCACCTTCCACCCTGGCGCTACACTTCCCACCCTCCGCCCCGTCAAGCCACGTCCCACTCTCCACCCCATCACTCAGCATCCCTTCCACCACTTCGCGTCCCACCCTCCACCGCACGGCAGGCCATATGGCTCTACTCACAGCATGCCCAATCCCTCCACTGTGTGCCTAATCCTTGGGCTGCAGTATATCCAGTCCCTCCATAGAATCATATCCCAAGCCCTAAGAACATAATGCACCCTTGTATATTTAGGCTTTGCTGACTTTGAGAATACAGGGAATTGTTGCCGTCTGCAGTTTGTTGTAGCATCGAGCTGGGCTGTTACCAGTGGGAAACCACCAATCTACAGGCAGCGGAGTGTCCCTGCTCTCTCCATAGGCTTTATATATGCCCATGTGGAATTGTCCACCAGTGCTGTATATTGTGCAGTAAGGAATATCCACAGTCTTGTGTATACTCTCCTGTAGTTGTGGCCTTGAGGGGTCATTGGAAAATCTTCAAGTAATTTTTCACTTTTCTCACTTTTGTTGAAATGTTTTCCCTGCAGCAAAACTGATCTCACATTCTGTGCGGAGTGCAGGTCGCTGCAGGTCCGGCCGTCACCTGACAGCAATACATAACCTGCTGTAATAGCTGACACCACCTAGTGCCGTAGAATGCAGCTATATATTGTGCTTCTATAGCTGTGGCGTTGTACTGCAGAAGCAATCCTAGGTTAAAGATAAACATGTTGCAGCCAATCAGATTGCAGCAGGTAAACAAAAAATGTAGAATGGGTGGGGTCAGAAAACCTAGGAACCAATCAGATTACAGCAGCATGGAAAGAATAGAGGAATGGGTGGGATTAGAAACCCAGAAACCAATCATATTACAGCAGCAGGGAAAGAATAGAGGAATGGGTGGGATTAGAAACCCAGAAACCAATCATATTACAGCAGCAGGGAAAGAATAGAGGAATGGGTGGGATTAGACACCCAGAAAGCAATCACATTACAACATCAGGAGAGTAGTAGTAGAATGGGTGGGGTTAGAAATCTAAGAACCAATCAGAATACAGTATGAGGTATAGGGGTGTTGAATGGGTGAGGCTAGAACACTGGAACTAATCAGATCACAACAGCAGAAATCCAGTTATGGAATAGGCGAAGCTAGAAAATCCCATAGTCAATCAGATCCCAACAGCTGGATACTGGCTACAGAATGGGTGGGCTTATAACACCCTGGAGCCAATCAGATAGCAGCAGCAGGGAAGATGTGGAAGGGGGAGGGAATAGAACACCCAATAGCCAATCAAAACATGGCATAAAGGAAGGAGTTTGGGGAATAGCTGGGGATAGGAAAGCAAATAGCCAATCGTATTATAGGAAAGATTACAAAAGCAGGAGAGGTAACCAGATGACTGGCATAAAGATATAAAAAAAGAGGCGATATTAAAAAAGGAGGAGCTGAAACACTACAGTCAGCCATAAAGGAAAGGAGCTGTAACAGGTGGAGACCTTGGGATTAATATCAAAGGCATCAAGAGTTGTGCTGGGAAATAAAGGAAAAGAACAGAATACATCGTGGCCAATCAGATCCTGGGGATGATTAAGCAAAGAAGAAGCTCTAAAAGAAAGTAGGCGGGGATAGAACACTGTGTAGCCAATCAGATGCTGGGAATATAGACATGAGCAGGGGAGGCAGGGATAGAACACTGTATAGCCAATCAGATGCTGGGAATATAGACATGAGCAGGGGAGGTGAGGATAGAACACTGTATAGCCAATCAGATGCTGGGAATAAAGACATAAGCAGGTTAGGCGGGGATAGAACACTGTGTAGCCAATCACATGCTAGGAATAAAGACATGAGCAGGGTAGGAAGGAATAGAACACTGTATAGCCAATCAGATGCTGAGAAGCTAAAGATTCTTGTAGCCAATCAGGTCGTAGAAATGATCTTAACTTTAATTGATGCGCTAAAAAGTAGGCGGGGATAGAACACTCAATGGCCAATCAGATGCTAGAATGAAGACATGAGCAGGGTAGGCAGGGATAGAACACTGTGTAGCCAATCAGATGCTGGGAATGAAGACATGAGCAGGGTAGGCGGGCATAGAACACTGTGTAGCCAATCAGATGCTGGGAATGAAGACATGAGCAGGGTAGGCAGGGATAGAACACTGTGTAGCCAATCAGATACTGGGAATGAAGACATGAGCAGGGTAGGCAGGGATAGAACACTGTGTAGCCAATCAGATACTGGGAATGAAGACATGAGCAGGGTAGGCAGGGATAGAACACTGTGTAGCCAATCAGATGCTGGGAATAAAGACATGAGCAGGGTAGGCGGGCATAGAACACTGTGTAGCCAATCAGATGCTGGGAATGAAGACATGAGCAGGGTAGGCGGGCATAGAACACTGTGTAGCCAATCAGATGCTGGAAATGAAGACATGAGCAGGGTAGGCGGGCATAGAACACTGTGTAGCCAATCAGATGCTGGGAATGAAGACATGAGCAGGGTAGGCGGGCATAGAACACTGTGTAGCCAATCAGATGCTGGGAATGAAGACATGAGCAGGGGAGGGGTTCTGCAGTGGGTGGAGCAGGAGCACCTTCTCGCCAATGATACCCTTTAAATGATCTCACCGGGGTACAGAAGTGGCTGCGATCAGAACATTTTGTAGCAAATTATTTTAAAATTTAGAAAATTACATAAAAAAACATTCTAGACCATGATTTCACGAGGCCGATGCCTGAGGGCGTAGGAGGCGTTTTAATGAGTCTAATGAAAATGAATTAAAAATCCAAATGAGAGATTTTTTTTTTTAAGTGAAGGAGGTGAGTGATGGAAGCGGAGGCGTCACTGCTTTCGGGAAACATTACGTCATTGGTGATGATGATGTCATCGGTGAAGAACTCTCTGTATAGGAAATGCATTCATCATACAGCCCCGTACACCTCACCATCATGGTGTATAAGTGGATTTCTGTCTAAAAACCTCCATTTGCACTAGTAATCAGATTTTCCTAAATATTTTTTTTTTAACAGTTTGGGGTGTCCTACATCACCTCCGGACTTAGGATGAGGGGTTTATTTTAGCTATAGTGGGTCCAGAGTTGCCCCTCCCATCTGATGACATCATCTCAGATCATTATTATTGAGGTGGAGTTCCCCTTTAAGACAAAGCTTATTACATAAATTAAGACATCATGGCAGCACGGAGGACCTGGGTGGAGGTCTGTCCAGGGGTACGTCACTTTGTACGATCTCCCCCACAATCTGGACTCCCTATATTCTCTATTTATGTGACCTGATGGGAGTGACCACCTTTATGGTATTTCTCTATGAGCCGTATTGGTATCGGCTTCTTCGATGGACTTGTCAGGTGTCGGACGCTCAAAGACGTGAAATGTTTCCGCTGCTCTAATGTCATCAGTGATTGGTTCCCTCTGCCCCGGAGCGGCTGCAAGAATGTCTGGAGTATTGGATGCCAGATTAGTGGAATGTGGTACAATAGGTTATCACGGCCTCTCATTATCTGCAGCTATTTCCCCATGCACATTCCTGTCTGATGAGTAATATTGCTGCTCCGAGCTGCGGACCCCCGGCCGGACTCCGAAATCAGTGAAAGGTGAAAGACGAAAGCGCCACAAACATGGAGGACAGAACATGGGAGATCCTGCAAACCCAGCATGCATCTGTCTCCTCAATCCTCCCTCGCCTCACTATCCTTCTTATCGCCTCTGCTCCCTTCCTTTCACATCTCCTCTTATCACTTTTTCTCCTCTCTCATCCTCTTTCCTTCCATTCCTTTTCCATCTCCTCCTATCACCTCTTTTTCTCTCTCATCCTCTTTCCTTCCATCTCCTTTTCTTCCTTTCTCCCCCATCTCCTCCTATCACTACTCCTCTCAACCTTTTTCCTTCTATCTCCTCTTATCACCTCTTCTCCTCTCTCATCCTCTTCCCTTCCATCTCCTTTTCCCCCTTCTTCTCCCATCTCCTCCTATCACCCCTTCTCCTCTCTCCTCTTTCCTTCCATCTTCTTTTCCCTCGTTCTCCCATCTCCTCCTATCACTTCTTCTCGTCCCTCATCCTCTCCCCTTCCGTCTCCCTTTCACCCCTTCTTCTCTCATCTTCTCCTATCTCCTCCTATCACCTCTTCTCCTCTCTCATCCTCTTTCCTTCCATCTTCTTCTTTCCCCCCCCTTCTTCCCCATCTCCTCCTATCACCCCTTCTCCTATTTCCTTCCATCTACTTCCCCTCTTCTTCTCCCATCTCCTCCTATCACGTCTTCTCCTCTCATCCTCTTTTCCTTCCATCTCCTTTTCCCCCTTCTTATCCCTTTTCCCCCTTCTTCTCCCATCTCCTCCTCTCATCCCTTTTCCCCCTTCTTCTCCCATCCTCTTTCCCTCCCACCCCTTCTTCTATCATCTTCTCCCATATCCTCCTATCACCTCTTCTCCTCCTATCACCTCTTCTCCTCTCTCATCCTCTTTCCTTCCATCTTCTTTCCCCCTCTTCTTCTCCCATCTCCTCCTATCACTTCTGTCACCCTATTTCCTTCCATCTACTTCCCCTCTTCTTCTCCCATCTCCTCCTATCACTTCTTCTCCTCTCATCCTCTTTTCCTTCCATCTCCTTTTCCCCCTTCTTCTCCCATCCTCTTTCCCTTCCACCCCTTCTTCTATCATCTTCTCCCATATCCTCCTATCACCTCTTCTCCTCATATCACCTCTTCTCCTCTCTCATCCTCTTTCCTTCCATCTTCTTTCCCCCTCTTCTTCTCCCATCTCCTCCTATCACTTCTGTCACCCTCTTTCCTTCCATCCTCCTTTTCTCCCCTCTCACCTCCCCTCACCTTCCCCCGGCACTTATCCTCCTCTTTCTCCACCTTTTCCCCATTTCTTTCTCCACTTCTCCCTTCTTTCCCCTCTCCTATCTTTTCTCTTCACATTTAGGGTGAGATTATAGACCCCACTGACAGTCGCTGTATATACAGGTAGCATTTGTTTTGCAGCGGCAAACGATTAAAATGTCAATTTGCTGATAATCCACAACATCCGATAATCCGACACTTGTCACATTCCATGGAATAAATGGCGCTATAATAAATAACAGTGTTGTTTTCTGAGACTGAAGTGGTGCTCGTGGCCGGTGCACTTTGGGAGCGGAGCCGTGGACAGGTGTGGCGCAGTTTTTGCCTTGTTTTTCTAATTCTGGACAATCCCATTCAAAACAAGCGCCGGCCCCGAGTGCAGGGAGAACATTCCGGACATATCCGTGTCGGGCAGGGCGAGATTTATAGGGTCCGGTGAAGACAAGATGATCCCGGGAGGGTTTCAGTCTAGATAGGGCCTGCGTTTTGGGTTTATCATTGCCCCTTATGATGCATATTTGTCTTTTCAGGACTCCTATAGGTGAGAAGTCAGGACGGGAGGGTATCGGGGGTTATCTGCACGTACCCCGGGAATGTTTAGATACTTGGTGGCATCAACAGCACCAATATCTCTTCTTCTGATACCTTGTTACAATGTATCTCTGCAAATTGGGGCAACACTTTTTTTTTTTTTTCTGGCTGTTTCATCTGCAGATGATTGTATGCAGGATCCCTGCTCTGACACATTGTAACAAACCATCAGCGCAGGAGAGAGATGTGAGCGTCTGGTGGCTGCACATTGTGTAGACTGGATACAATTGTAACAAGCCTAGCCTGTGACTGTACATATGAATGTTTCCATTCCCTGACAGCAATAAGAGATCATGATAAAGTATATTAGAAGCCACAAAACACCACTGCAGGGTAATTCCCACAATCACACTTTTTGTATTGCTAGTATACAGGCCAACCCAACAAAATGTTTCTCTCTTGTTACTTTGTGTTTCTTTCCATCTGCCCCGTGTGCATCCCGCTTCATATAGCTAAAAGGTCAGTCCTATTTCTACACTGCTAAAACTACATTTCCCAGCAGCACCTTGCTTCTTCTCAGTGCTGCACACCCCACCATTCCCCCTCTCCTGTGTGTTGCTGCCTACACCCATGTCTTTGAGTTATAATGCAGCTTATAAAACTGTAGAAGTCACCTTATGCTACTGTGCACTGCCTGAACGGTGTTCTCTTCTGCCATCTACATCAGTATAACTGCAGTGTGGCTTTACATCATTAGCTGGTTATAACCAAGCTCAACTGTCCTGCACTCCTCTACAATGTAACTTGTAGGTACTAGGCAGTGCTGGAAATGAGCGGTGTTTGTTCCCTGCTGCTGACAAATCCGTTTTGCCAGATGCAAATGCTGTTTTGTTGATCCATATGGCAGAAGATAATCCTCTGTCCTATGTAGCATTTGTAAGTTCACATTATGGAACTCTAAGCAGCAGGCAACAAATACAGCTAAAATAATCGCTGCCCCTCTATACACCGCTATACACAGTATATCTCTCCTCTCAGCCCCTCTAATAACTGCCTGATACTGCAGTGTAGCTTTTATTTCTGTCCCCTCTATATACAACCCATTCTACATTACATCTATCCTTTTGTCTCCTGTATAGGCATCCGATCCTCAGGATATATCTTTTTCGATCCCCTCTATACACAACCCATCAAACAGTATATCTTTTTATGTCCCCTAAATATGCATCCTACGCTGCAGTGTATCTCTCCTTTCTGTTCCATGTATAAAAAGCCCCATTTTTTTAATATATCTTTCATTTCTGTCCTCTGCATATGCATGGAATGCTGCAGTATAGCTCTACTGTCTGTTCCCTGTATATGCATTCCATCTTGCAGTAGATCTTTCCTTTCTGCTCCATGTATAATATGCTCCATCATAGCTCTCATGTCGGTCCCCTGCATATGGCATTCCATCCTGCAGTATAGCGCTACTTCCTGTCTCCTGTATGTGCATTACATCCTAAAGTATATATTTCTACTTTCTGTCCCATGTGTATATATAGCCCACCTTTCAGTATAGTTTTTTTTGTCCCGTTTATCCCATCCTGCAGTGTAGCATCTACTTTCTGTTCCCTGTATATGCATTCCATCCTAAAGTATATCTCCTCTTTCTGTCCCAGGTATGTACAGCCCACCCTTCAGTATAGTTCTTATTGTCCCCGTTTATCCCATCATGCAGTATAGCTCTACTTTTTCTGTTCCCTGTATATGCTTTCCATCCTAATGTAGATCTCTTCTTTCTATCCCAGGTATATACAGCCCACCCTTCAGTATAGTTCTTTTTATCCTCTGTTTATCCCATCCTGCAGTATAGATATACTTTCTGTTCCCTGTATATGCATTCCATCCTAAAGTATATCTCTTCTTTCTGTCCTTGGTATATACAGCCCATCCTGCAGTATAGTTCTTCTTTTTATCCTGTTTATCCCATCATGCAGTATAGATATACTTTCTGTTCCCTGTATATGCATTCCATCCTAATGTAGATCTCTTCTTTCTATCCCAGGTATATACAGCCCACCCTTCAGTATAGTTCTTTTTATCCTCTGTTTATCCCATCCTGCAGTATAGATCTACTTTCTGTTCCCTGTATATGCATTCCATCCTAAAGTATATCTCTTCTTTCTGTCCTTGGTATATACAGCCCATCCTGCAGTATAGTTCTTCTTTTTATCCTGTTTATCCCATCATGCAGTATAGATCTACTTTCTGTTCCCTGTATATACATTCCATCCTAAAGTATATCTTTTATTTCTGTCCTTGGTATATACAGCCCATCCTGCAGTATAGTTTTTTGTCCATTGCATATGCATCCCACCCTGCAGTATAGCTCTACTTTCAGTTCCCTGTTTATACATTTGATCCTGCAGTAGATCTCTCCTTTCTGTCCCCTCTATATACAACCCCTCTTGGAGTAAATGTTTCCTTTATGTCCCCTGTATATATAGCCCCATTCTGCCGTATCTCTCCTCTCAGCCCATCCTGAAATACATGCCTCCTCTTGGTCACCAGCACGCAGGCTCACTGCTTATAGGAAAGTTTTAATGGCAACTAGAGGGGCATCCTTGTGAGGGTGACATGTGCAAAATGGGGGAAGATTTTAAAAAGGGTGTATATGCGAGTACCTCTAATTCTTATTACTTCTTCCTAGCAATGGTAGCACAGCCTCCATGTACAGCAGCCATTCCCCAGGAGGCACCATATGCCTCACACCTCAGCCATTCCTCCCATTGCAGCTAGATATGTTTGTGTAAGGGAGGAGTATGGCAGAAATTCCCTAATTAACTTATTTACTCTGGAGCTCATCCTGTCTCATTATAAGTTTAACCTCTGCTGTGCCAAGCCAGCGACTTGGAAGGTCTTGCGACTGCTCACACATGATGAAACTGTTATAAGAGTCAGGGGAAGCTCCGAGGAGGTGCAGGCGGGGGTCCGCAGCAGTGACAGGGGCTCGGTTTTGTTTGGCTATTGGGACCCTGGGCCTCCTGCACATATGTAGCATGCAACAGTCAGTTCCTGCAGCAAGTATGTGGGCTCAAAAAGAAAGGGGACCTTTAAGAAATACAAAGAATGACTAGCAGTCCCATGTAAACAGCAGTAAGGTGATGCAGGCGCTAGGGCTCAGGTGCAACTGCAACCCCTATAGAGGCAAGCAATGATTGGCAGTCCCATAAAAAGAGCAGGTAGACCCTCGAAAGGGGGGTGCTGCAACCTCTGCATCTGTTTATGTTCAAGGGATGATAGACAGCCCCATGTAAATAGCAGTCAGACCCTGAAAAGGGTATTTTCAGTGCTGGGATCCAGGTGACAATGCAACTCCTCCACCCCCTATAGCTACACACATGCAAGCAATCACTGGCAGTCCCATGTCAACAACAGTCCGTGGGGCTGGCAGCGCGGAGCGGGGCTGAGCACACGCCTGATCCTTTCGCTTAGACACACACATAGTTTGGAAAGTAATACAAAAGGCAGAATGAGTCACCGGCTAATAGGCTGGCAGCGTGCCCGTCAGGGCTGCAGGCCCCCCCCTGGCACCACCGGGCTTCTCAGGGCTGGGGCTCGGCCGGCCCAGGGGTGTGAACCAGAGGGAGAGGACTGCACGCGAGGAGGACTGCGCGGCGAGGAGGACTATGCTGTGCCTGGCTGACATCAGTACTGTCTCCTCTTACAGGATCTCCAACAAGGAGCTGTCCGAGCTCATCGACCGACTGCAGAAGAATGCCGACCAGGTGGAGCGCAACGTGGTGGACACCGACTCCAAGCTGCAGAAGGTACGGGCAGGGGCGCCAACATAATGTGCCCACCATATAGAGTGTGACACCCGCCATATAGAGAGTGACACCCGCCATATAGAGAGTGACACCCGCCATACAGGCACCCGCCATATAGAGAGTGACACCCGCCATATAGAGAGAGTGACACCCGCCATATAGAGAGAGTGACACCCGCCATACAGGCACCCGCCATATAGAGAGTGACACCCGCCATATAGAGAGAGTGACACCCGCCATACAGCCAGCCAACATATATGTACCCGCCATATAGAGAGTGACACCCGCCATATAGAGAGAGTGACACCCGCCATATAGAGAGAGTGACACCCGCCATACAGGCACCCGCCATATAGAGAGTGACACCCGCCATATAGAGAGAGTGACACCCGCCATATAGAGAGAGTTACACCCGCCATATAGAGAGAGTTACACCCGCCATATAGAGAGTGACACCCGCCATATAGAGAGAGTGACACCCGCCATATAGAGAGTGACACCCGCCATATAGAGAGAGTGACACCCGCCATACAGGCACCCGCCATATAGAGAGTGACACCCGCCATATAGAGAGAGTGACACCCGCCATATAGAGAGAGTTACACCCGCCATATAGAGAGAGTTACACCCGCCATATAGAGAGTGACACCCGCCATATAGAGAGAGTGACACCCGCCATATAGAGAGTGACACCCGCCATATAGAGAGAGTGACACCCGCCATACAGGCACCCGCCATATAGAGAGTGACACCCGCCATATAGAGAGAGTGACACCCGCCATATAGAGAGAGTTACACCCGCCATATAGAGAGAGTTACACCCGCCATATAGAGAGTGACACCCGCCATATAGAGAGAGTGACACCCGCCATATAGAGAGTGACACCCGCCATATAGAGAGTGACACCCGCCATATATAGAGTGACACTCAGCATACAGGCACCTGTCATATAGAGAGTGACACCCGTCATACAGCCACCCAACATATATGTGCCCACCATATAGAGAGTGACACCCACCATACAGGCACCTGTCATAATGAAAGTGACACCTGCCATACAGGCACCCATCTTATAGACATTGGCACCCATCATATAGAAAGTGACACCCGTCATATAGAGAGTGACACTCGTCATACAGCCACCCATTCTATAGACATTGGCACCCATCACATGAGTAAGCAATGATCACATCTGACATCTACATGAGTGCAGGAATCTATAGGTACCAGTTATATGTACCACCTATAGATAATCTGCATGTATACAGTGCCCACCTCCCAGCCTGCATGCACAGTGCCCACCTCCCAGCCTGCATGTACACAGTACCCACCTACCAGTCTGCATGTGTACAGTGCCCACCTACCAACCTGCATGTACACAGTGCCACCTACCAGTCTGCATGTGCACAGTGCCCACCTACCAGCCTGCATGTACACAGTGCCCACCTACCAGTCTGCATGTGCACAGTGCCCACCTACCAGTCTGCATGTGCACAGTGCCCACCTACCAGCCTGCATGTGCACAGTGCCCACCTTCCAGCCTGCATGTGCACAGTGCCCACCTACCAGCCTGCATGTGCACAGTGCCCACCTTCCAGCCTGCATGTGCACAGTGCCCACCTTCCAGCCTGCATGTACACAGTGCCCACCTTCCAGCCTGCATGTGCACAGTGCCCACCTACCAGCCTGCATGTGCACAGTGCCCACCTACCAGCCTGCATGTGCACAGTGCCCACCTACCAGCCTGCATGTGCACAGTGCCCACCTACCAGCCTGCATGTGCACAGTGCCCACCTACCAGCCTGCATGTGCAGTGCCCACCTTCCAGCCTGCATGTGCACAGTGCCCACCTACCAGCCTGCATGTACACAGTACCCACCTACCAGTCTGCATGTACACAGTACCCACCTACCAGTCTGCATGTACACAGTGCCCACCTACCAGCCTGCATGTACACAGTGCCCACCTACCAGCCTGCATGTACACAGTGCCCACCTACCAGCCTGCATGTGCACAGTGCCCACCTACCAGCCTGCATGTACACAGTACCCACCTACCAGCCTGCATGTACACAGTGCCCACCTACCAGCCTGCATGTACACAGTACCCACCTACCAGCCTGCATGTACACAGTGCCCACCTACCAGCCTGCATGTACACAGTACCCACCTACCAGCCTGCATGTGCACAGTGCCCACCTACCAGCCTGCATGTGCACAGTGCCCACCTACCAGCCTGCATGTACACAGTACCCACCTACCAGCCTGCATGTACACAGTACCCACCTACCAGCCTGCATGTACACAGTACCCACCTACCAGCCTGCATGTGCACAGTACCCACCTACCAGCCTGCATGTACAGAGTACCCACCTACCAGCCTGCATGTATACAGTACCCACCTACCAGCCTGCATGTACACAGTACCCACCTACCAGCCTGCATGTACACAGTACCCACCTACCAGCCTGCATGTACACAGTACCCACCTACCAGCCTGCATGTACACAGTACCCACCTACCAGCCTGCATGTACACAGTACCCACCTACCAGCCTGCATGTACACAGTACCCACCTACCAGCCTGCATGTGCACAGTACCCACCTACCAGCCTGCATGTGCACAGTGCCCACCTACCAGCCTGCATGTGCACAGTGCCCACCTACCAGCCTGCATGTGCACAGTGCCCACCTACCACCCTGCATGTGCACAGTGCCCACCTACCAACCTGCATGTGCACAGTGCCCACCTACCAGCCTGCATGTATACAGTGCCCACCTACCAACCTGCATGTGCACAGTGCCCACCTACCAGCCTGCATGTATACAGTGCCCACCTACCAACCTGCAAATGAATAGTGTCCACCTACATATGAACCTGTAAATGGTGCCCTCCTACCAGCCTGCATGTACACAGTGCCCACCTACCAGACTATCCCTTAAAGGGACGAGCCTCTGTTGGGTTTTCCAGGCACAGTCAGTGTCGCCCCCCCCACCCCCCGATCAATTCATTATAGTTATAGCTCCGCAGCATTACTGTTATCATATTGATTTCACTCCAAGACTTGATCCCACCTGATCACTTTGGAGCAATAATTACTGTAGTAACACTGCTGTCCTCCCTGCAGTCACCACTAGGGGGAGCTCACTGCATGCAGATTACTGTAGTATGCAGTGAACTCCTGAGCTCCCCCTAGTGGTGACTGCCGTCAGACAAACACTACAGGGGTGGAGGGTCTTCCATAACAGCCAGTTGGACAAAATCTGGTGCCATTACATTTGGGGAAGAGTGGGGTGGGGTGTGGGGGGGGGGAACGTCAGCCACTGGTAACTTCCAGGGGATCTGGAGCAATGTATCAGAAGCATGAGGCTCTAATGATATATGGAGACTGTATTGCATAATGTGCCTGTAGGATTTTGGAATCTGTTTTGGGTGTAACTGGAGCAATAATTGGAAACTTGTGCAAAGTGGATGAGATGTTTTGATTTTGGCAGCGAACGGGCGTGAAGGGGGGCTTTTATGCTTTGCAGACCCCGATAAGCTCCGTCCTCGGCTCATAAATCACTTTTTATAGCTTTTTGTAAGGAAACAGGGCAGGAAACGGCCGGGAAGTGCGGTGGAAACACATCACACGGCCGGAGCAGAGCCGCTGGGAGCCGGGCAGGGACTTGGATCTCCTCCCGGATCACTCGGGGTGCGGAGGTCGCTCACAATCTGCGGGGTCTCCGGATGTAAGATGTTCTGCAGTGGAGGGCATTCTTACATTCCACCTGCAGGGGGCAGTGGCTTCCTCCATGCATTTCTATTAGAGTGCATAGTAATGGCGCCACCAGATGGTGACTGAGGGTACTGCAGCTGCATTATTCACATTACTTGGGACGGGAGCTGCGTACATTCTATCTACCAAATTCCTAACCCCGTTTTTTAACTCTTTCCCATCCAGGATGTGGAGAAGCTTCTGGCCCAGCAGCCTGTGATGTACAAAGACATCACGGCCAACAACATCTCCGAGACCGAGAAGCTGATAGTGGTGCTGGAGACGGACGCCATCCTGGCACGCCAGCTCAATCACCCGCAGGGCGACATGATCCAGGAGGAGTAAGTGTAGAAGTGGTGGCGGCCAGCGTGGCCCCCGGTGGACGGGGAATGTTTGGCCGCTCGATCTGTTTTCATGTTTTGTCATTTATGAGGCTCGTAGTGGAGCGGACTACAAACTGCCCGACAGAAATAGCCGCGGACCGATACCGGATCCCTGACAGGTGGTCAGAGCCGCGCCAGACACATTCCTGGGGGGCCGCACGGCTCCGAGGCTCATAAGACGCCTGCAGACCCCTGCAGTCAGGGAGGGGTTAAATAAGCTTATATACACGGTTATATCCAAGGTCCTGTGCAATGTAAGGTCCCCCGGCCCCGGGTCCTGTATAATGTAAGGTCCTCCCGGGTCCTGTATAATGTAAGGTCCTCCCGGCCCTGGGTCCTGTATAATGTAAGGTCCTCCCGGCCCCGGGTCCTGTATAATGTAAGGTCCCCCGGGTCCTGTATAATGTAAGGTCCCCCGGGTCCTGTATAATGTAAGGTTCCCCGGCCCCGGGTCCTGTATAATGTAAGGTCCCCCGGGTCCTGTATAATGTAAGGTCCCCCGGGTCCTGTATAATGTAAGGTCCCCCGGGTCCTGTATAATGTAAGGTCCCCCGGGTCCTGTATAATGTAAGGTCCCCCGGGTAATGTATAATGTAAGGTTCCCCGGCCTCGGGTCCTGTATAATGTAAGGTCCCCCGGCCTCGGGTCCTGTATAATGTAAGGTCCCCCGGCCCCGGGTCCTGTATAATGTAAGGTCCTCCCGGCCTCGGGTCCTGTATAATATTGTGTCACCCGGCCTCAGGTCCTGTATAATGTAAGGTGCCCCGGGTCCTATATAATGTAAGGTCCCCCGGCCTCGGGTCCTGTATAATGTAAGGTCCTCCGGCCTCGGGTCCTGTATAATGTAAGGTCCTCCGGCCTCGGGTCCTGTATAATGTAAGGTCCCCCGGCCCCGGGTCCTGTATAATGTAAGGTCCCCCGGCCCCGGGTCCTGTATAATGTAAGGTCCCCCGGCCCCGGGTCCTGTATAATGTAAGGTCCCCCGGCCCCGGGTCCTGTATAATGTAAGGTCCCCCGGCCCCGGGTCCTGTATAATGTAAGGTCCCCCGGCCCCGGGTCCTGTATAATGTAAGGCCCCCCGGCCCCGGGTCCTGTATAATGTAAGGTCCCCCGGCCCCGGGTCCTGTATAATGTAAGGTCCCCCGGCCCCGGGTCCTGTATAATGTAAGGTCCCCCGGCCCCGGGTCCTGTATAATGTAAGGTCCCCCGGCCCCGGGTCCTGTATAATGTAAGGTCCCCCGGCCCCGGGTCCTGTATAATGTAAGGTCCCCCGGGTCTTGTATAATGTAAGGTCCTCCGGCCTCGGGTCCTGTATAATTTAAGGTCCCCCGGCCCCGGGTCCTGTATAATGTAAGGTCCCCCGGGTCTTGTATAATGTAAGGTCCCCCGGCCTCGGGTCTTGTATAATGTAAGGTCCTCCGGCCTCGGGTCCTGTATAATGTAAGGTCCCCCGGGTAATGTATAATGTAAGGTCCTCCGGCCCCGGGTCGTGTATAATGTAAGGTCCCCCGGCCTCGGGTCCTGTATAATGTAAGGTCCCCCGGCCTCAGGTCCTGTATAATGTAAGGTCCCCCGGCCCCGGGTCCTGTATAATGTAAGGTGCCCCGGCCCCGGGTCCTATATAATGTAAGGTCCCCCGGGTCTTGTATAATGTAAGGTCCCCCGGCTTCGGGTCTTGTATAATGTAAGGTCCTCCGGCCTCGGGTCCTGTATAATGTAAGGTCCTCCGGCCTCGGGTCCTGTATAATGTAAGGGCCCCGGGTCCTGTATAATGTAAGGTCCCCCGGCCCTGGGTCCTGTATAATGTAAGGTCCCCCGGCCCCGGGTCCTGTATAATGTAAGGTCCCCCGGCCCCGGGTCCTATATAATGTAAGGTCCCCCGGGTCTTGTATAATGTAAGGTCCCCCGGCCTCGGGTCCTGTATAATGTAAGGTCCCCCGGCCCCGGGTCCTGTATAATGTAAGGTGCCCCGGCCCCGGGTCCTATATAATGTAAGGTCCCCCGGGTCTTGTATAATGTAAGGTCCCCCGGCTTCGGGTCTTGTATAATGTAAGGTCCTCCGGCCTCGGGTCCTGTATAATTTAAGGTCCCCCGGCCCCGGGTCCTGTATAATGTAAGGTCCCCCGGGTCTTGTATAATGTAAGGTCCCCCGGCCTCGGGTCTTGTATAATGTAAGGTCCTCCGGCCTCGGGTCCTGTATAATGTAAGGTCCCCCGGGTAATGTATAATGTAAGGTCCTCCGGCCCCGGGTCGTGTATAATGTAAGGTCCCCCGGCCTCGGGTCCTGTATAATGTAAGGTCCCCCGGCCTCAGGTCCTGTATAATGTAAGGTCCCCCGGCCCCGGGTCCTGTATAATGTAAGGTGCCCCGGCCCCGGGTCCTATATAATGTAAGGTCCCCCGGGTCTTGTATAATGTAAGGTCCCCCGGCTTCGGGTCTTGTATAATGTAAGGTCCTCCGGCCTCGGGTCCTGTATAATGTAAGGTCCTCCGGCCTCGGGTCCTGTATAATGTAAGGGCCCCGGGTCCTGTATAATGTAAGGTCCCCCGGCCCTGGGTCCTGTATAATGTAAGGTCCCCCGGCCCCGGGTCCTGTATAATGTAAGGTCCCCCGGCCCCGGGTCCTATATAATGTAAGGTCCCCCGGGTCTTGTATAATGTAAGGTCCCCCGGCCTCGGGTCCTGTATAATGTAAGGTCCCCCGGCCCCGGGTCCTGTATAATGTAAGGTCCCCCGGCCCCGGGTCCTGTATAATGTAAGGTCCCCCGGCCCCGGGTCCTGTATAATGTAAGGTCCCCCGGCCCCGGGTCCTGTATAATGTAAGGTCCCCCGGCCCCGGGTCCTGTATAATGTAAGGTCCCCCGGCCCCGGGTCCTGTATAATGTAAGGTCCCCCGGCCCCGGGTCCTGTATAATGTAAGGTCCCCCGGCCCCGGGTCCTGTATAATGTAAGGTCCCCCGGCCCCGGGTCCTGTATAATGTAAGGTCCCCCGGCCCCGGGTCCTGTATAATGTAAGGTCCCCCGGCCCCGGGTCCTGTATAATGTAAGGTCCCCCGGGTCCTGTATAATGTAAGGTCCCCCGGGTCCTGTATAATGTAAGGTCCCCCGGGTCCTGTATAATGTAAGGTCCCCCGGGTCCTGTATAATGTAAGGTCCCCCGGCCTCGGGTCCTGTATAATGTAAGGTCCTCCGGCCTCGGGTCCTGTATAATGTAAGGTCCTCCGGCCTCGGGTCCTGTATAATGTAAGGTGCCCCGGGTCCTGTATAATGTAAGGTGCCCCGGGTCCTGTATAATGTAAGGTCCCCCGGGTCCTGTATAATGTAAGGTCCCCCGGGTCCTGTATAATGTAGGGTCCTCCGGCCTCGGGTCCTGTATAATGTAAGGTCCCCCGGCCCCGGGTCCTATATAATGTAAGGTCCCCCGGGTCTTGTATAATGTAAGGTCCCCCGGCCTCGGGTCCTGTATAATGTAAGGTCCTCCGGCCTCGGGTCCTGTATAATGTAAGGTCCCCCGGCCCCGGGTCCTGTATAATGTAAGGTCCTCCGGGTCCTGTATAATGTAAGGTCCCCCGGGTCCTGTATAATGTAAGGTCCTCCGGGTCCTGTATAATGTAAGGTCCCCCGGGTCCTGTATAATGTAAGGTTCCCCGGGTCTTGTATAATGTAAGGTCCCCCGGCCCCGGGTCCTGTATAATGTAAGGTCCTCCGGCCTCGGGTCCTGTATAATGTAAGGTCCCCCGGGTCTTGTATAATGTAAGGTCCTCCGGCCCCGGGTCCTGTATAATGTAAGGTCCTCCAGCCCCGGGTCCTGTATAATGTAAGGTCCTCCGGCCTCGGGTCCTGTATAATGTAAGGTCCTCCGGCCTCGGGTCCTGTATGATATTGTGTCACCCGGCCCCGGGTCCTGTATAATGTAAGGTCCCCCGGCCCCGGCTCCTGTATAATGTAAGGTCCCCCGGCCCCGGCTCCTGTATAATGTAAGGTCCTCCGGCCTCGGGTCCTGTATAATGTAAGGTCCTCCGGCCTCGGGTCCTGTATAATATTGTGTCACCCGGCCCCGGGTCCTGTATAATGTAAGGTCCCCCGGCCCCGGCTCCTGTATAATGTAAGGTCCCCCGGCCCCGGCTCCTGTATAATGTAAGGTCCCCCTGGCCCAATATAATATTATGTCCCCCAGGTCCTGTGTAATGTTAGGTCCCCCCCCCCCCGACCCCAGATCCTGTATAATATTATGTTCCCTGGCCCCAGGTCCTGTATAATATTGTGTCCACCAGGTCCTGTATAATGTAAGGGCCCCGGGTCCTGTATAATGTAAGGTCCCCCTGGCCCAATATAATATTATGTCCCCCAGGTCCTGTGTAATGTTAGGTCCCCCCCCCCCCCCCCCCGACCCCAGATCCTGTATAATATTATGTTCCCTGGCCCAAGGTCCTGTATAATATTGTGTCCACCAGGTCCTGTATAATGTAAGGGCCCCGGGTCCTGTATAATGTAAGGTCCCCCGGCCCCGGGTCCAGTATAATGTAAGGTCCCCCGGCCCCGGGTCCTGTATAATGTAAGGGCCCCGGGTCCTGTATAATGTAAGGTCCCCCGGCCCAGCGTCCTGTATAATGTAAGGTCCCCCGGCCCCGGGTCCAGTATAATGTAAGGTCCCGCGGCCCCGGGTCCTGTATAATATTAATATGTTCCCCGGCCTCAGGTCCTGTATAATATTGTGTCCACTGAGTCCTGTATGATGTAAGTTCCCCGGCCCCAGGTCCCATCACATTATTCAGGAGGACGAGGTGTCATTTTTTGGGATCCCCGGGTCACAGTTGATGCCGCTGATCTTGACGACCGCTTATCTCTCCGTTTTTCCAGCATCCGGCAGCTGAAGGAGCGGCTGCACAGCCAGAAGAAGAAGCACGACCAGATTTACAACCAGAAGGTGGCCATTCTGGATGCTCCAAAAGTCAACTGGGGCAAAGTCATTGATGATAAGATGGTGAGTGGTGGAGATTACCGGGGAGCGCGGGCGTCATACAGGCGGTATGTAACCTGTCACCCGTCTCCAGGACCAGCTGAACAGCGCCACATTCGCCACCGATCTGCCCAACCTAGAGAACCAGATCATGGAGCACAACATGTTCCACAACGAGGTGAAGGCCATCGGAGACCATGTGAACAAGGACACGGACAAGGTCAGCCATATATACCACCCCGGATAGAATCGCACTACTGCCACCCCCATAATCTCACAAGCTGTTCCCCTTTATCCGCAGGAGTACATCAGTGGGCTGCAAGTGAAATACCAAAAACTTCTGGTAAGGAGCCATCAGCGGATGTCAGTAATGACTCGAGACCCCCGATACTGTCCGCTCTACAATGTCCCCTCTCCACTCTCCCCGGCAGAGCGCCTCCCAGAAACGGCACCGGGACCTGGGCACCCTGCAGGACTACATGCAGCGCTGCACCAACGAGCTGTACTGGCTGGACCAGCAGGAGAAGGAACGGATGGAGTACGACTGGAGCGACCGCAACACCGACTACATCAGCCGCAGGAGGCAGTACGAGGCGAGTACCGACCTGTGGTGACACACACCGCCCCCTACAGGAGAACACCGCCACCTACAGAACACTGCTGACCCCGATACTGCCCTACACACCGCCCCCTACAGGAGAACACCGCTGACCCCGATACTGCCCTACACACCGCCCCCTACAGGAGAACACCGCTGACCCCGATACTGCCCTACACACCGCCCCCTACAGGAGAACACCGCTGACCCCGATACTGCCCTACACACCGCCCCCTACAGGAGAACACCGCTGACCCAGATACTGCCCTACACACCGCCCCCTACAGGAGAACACCGCTGACCCCGATACTGCCCTACACACCGCCCCCTACAGGAGAACACCGCTGACCCCGATACTGCCCTACACACCGCCCCCTACAGGAGAACACCGCTGACCCCGATACTGCCCTACACACCGCCCCCTACAGGAGAACACCGCTGACTCCGATACTGCCCTACACACCGACACCTACAAGAGAACACTGATACTGCTCTACACACCGCCACCTACAGGAGAACACCAATACTGCCCTACACACCGCCCCCTACAGAAGAACACCGATACTGCCCTACACACCGCCTCCTACAGAAGAACACCGATACTGCCCTACACACCGCCCCCTACAGAAGAACACCGATACTGCCCTACACACCGCCCCCTACAGGAGAACACCGCTGACCCAGATACGGACCTACACACCGACACCTACAAGAGAACACTGATACTGCCCTACATACCGCCCCCTACAGGAGAACACCGATACTGCCCTACACACCGCCCCCTACAGGAGAACACCGATACTGCCCTACACACCGCCCCCTACAGTAGAACACCGCCCCCTACAGGAGAAAACCGCTGACCCCGATACTGCCCTACACACCGACACCTACAAGAGAACACCGATACTGCCCTACATACCGCCCCCTACAGGAGAACACCGATACTGCCCTACACACCGCCCCCTACAGTAGAACACCGCCCCCTACAGGAGAACACCGCTGACTCCGATACTGCCCTACACACCGCCCCCTACAGGAGAACACCGCTGACCCAGATACTGCCCTACACACCGACACCTACAAGAGAACACTGATACTGACCTACACACCGACACCTACAAGAGAACACTGATACTGCCCTACATACCGCCCCCTACAGGAGAACACCAATACTGCCCTACACACCGCCCCCTACAGGAGAACACCGATACTGCCCTACACACCGCCCCCTACAGGAGAACACCGATACTGCCCTACACACCGCCCCCTACAGTAGAACACCGCCCCCTACAGGAGAACACCGCTGACTCCGATACTGCCCTACACACCGACACCTATAAGAGAACACTGATACTGCCCTACACACCGCCCCCTACAGGAGAACACCGATACTGCCCTACACACCGCCCCCTACAGGAGAACACCGCTGACCCAGATACGGGCCTACACACCGACACCTACAAGAGAACACTGATACTGCCCTACACACCGCCCCCTACAGGAGAACACCGATACTGCCCTACACACCACCCCCTACAGGAGAACACCGCCCCCTACAGGAGAACACCGCTGACCCAGATACGGACCTACAAGAGAACACTGATACTGCCCTACACACCGCCACCTACAGGAGAACACCAATACTGCCCTACACACCGCCCCCTACAGGAGAACACAGATACTGCCCTACACACCGCCCCCTACAGGAGAACACAGATACTGCCCTACACACCGCCCCCTACAGGAGAACACCGCCCCCTACAGGAGAACACCGCTGACCCAGATACTGCCCTACACACCGACACCTACAGGAGAACACCGCTACTGCTCTACACACCGCCACTTACAGAAGAACACTGACGACCCTGATACTGCCCTACACACCACCACCTATAGGAGACCACCGCTGACCCAGATACTGTCACTTACAGAACACCATACTGCCCTACACACCGCAGCCTACAGAACACCGCCGACCCAGATATTGCCCTACACTGCCACCTACAGTAGAACACTGCCGATACTAATACTCCCCCCTACACACCGTCTTCTACATGAGACCACCGCATACCTCGATACTCCCCTACTCACCGCCACCTACAGGAGACCACCGCTGTCCCAGATACTGCCCTAAACACCGCAACCTATAGGAGAACATTGCCGACCCTGGTATTCCACCTACCTAAATTCAGCTCAATCTGCACCACGACCGATCCCAATCTAATCTCTGTTCTTTAACAGAATTTCATCCAAAGAAGTCTGGAGGCCAAAGAACAAGAAATCAACAAACTGCAGGAGGAAGGAGATAAGCTGTTGGCGGCTGGACATCCGGCCAAAGTCCCCATAGAGGTAAGTCAGTCTATAGGCCGGGCCATGAGGAAAATCCACTGAGGGCCGGGGACAGAAAAGCTCCATCCTTCCATCTTCAGCGGTGACCGAGAACATGGTAATCTGAAGAAGATGGTTCTGTAACCCATCATGGGTATGGGAAGGCACGATGGATCGTGAGTTGGGGTGGGGTGGTGACTGGTAAGAGTTGTTGCCATGACAGTGGCGTCTTCTCCGACCACCTCTATCTATAGTCGTAGACGTCCAAGGAGCTGAAGAGGAAAGCTATTCCCCACGATACATGTTGTCCACAACCACATAGTAGGATACAGATGAGTACACGCCCATTCTGCTCTGTCTTACCCCAGGCTCACATGGAGGCCGTACACGCCGACTGGAAGGAATACCTCAACCTCCTGATCTGTGAGGAAAGCCACCTGAAACACATGGAGGATTACCACCAGGTAAGAATGGAAACCAAAGAGCTAGACCAGGGTCACCGCCTGGTAGCCTCTCGAGAGGACAGGCATAGTCTGGGCTTCTATTATGGACAGGGACATTGACTCTGTCTTCTATCCAGTATTACCGAGACGCAAAAGACACCCAAGACCTGCTGAAGAAGGTGGACAGCGACCTGGAGCACAAGTACAACCCCGACTTCAAGGACAGCTACCAGATAGAAGCTCAGCTACGGGAGCTGGAGGTGAGACGGGCGAGAGGGTGGGATGGAGGGGAATGAAGGATGGAATAATGATGGAGAAGAATGAATCAATGAAGAACATGAGTCCAGATTTGGTATCAGTAGAGGTTTCACATCAGGACTGTGCTCCTTCTTAGGACCAGGATAAGGCTCTGGATAAGTATGATGAGGTGGTCCGCTCCTTACAGAAGCGCAGTCACCAGGTCGTACCCCTGAAGTTCCGGCGGGAGACACCGCTGAAGCCCATCCCGGTGGAGGCCGTGTGCGACTTCTACTCTGATGAGGTGAGCAGCATCTATGGAAGAAGATGCCGCCAATCATCGGGGGTTCCTGCACCATTGGCAGGTCCCATCCTATCGCCAAGGGCTGGGGAATCCTACCAATACGAATGTGTTGTGTCTTCTAGGGTGAGATTACCAGAGGGGCTCAGTACACCCTAAAGGCAAACAGGGGTGAGAAATGGGAGGTGACCGACAGCAACGGGAAGAAGCTGGTGTCACCGGGAGTTTGCTTCACCATCCCCCCTACTGACCCTGAGGCGCTGACGCTGGCAGAGAGGTGAGCTGTTGGCGGAAAGGGGAAAGCACATCATCCATCCATGGCTGTTATCAGGGAACATTGACAACTGGGAGGGGCTATAACGGGGGAGGGGTGAATTGTAAGATTAGTGATAATAAGTATATAGGTGACTGCTATAACAAGGGTGGAGTCGCCCCGTCCATGGCCTTCTATCTGACCCTTCCTTGTGATATTTCTCGCAGCACGGCCAACCAGTACCGGAGCACAAAGCAGAAGGCGGCCGGCTGTAAGAACGCGTTAGTCCAGCGCTGCGAGGATCTCAAGCGAGAGTCCAAAGGTTAGTGAAGAGCGCTGGAGCCACACACCGACAAGCGTCCCCCAATATCCATATGAGCACGGCTGCCTGCAGGAGCCACACACTGACAAGTGTCCCCCAATATCCGAATGAGCACGGCTGCCTGCTGGAGCCACACACCGACAAGTGTCCCCCAATATCCGTGTGTGCATGGCCGCCTGCTGGAGCCACACACCGACAAGTGTCCCCCAATATCCGAATGAGCACGGCTGCCTGCTGGAGCCACACACCAACCAGTGTCCCCCAATATCCATGTGCACGGCCGCCTGCTGGAGCCACACACTGACAACTGTCCCCCAATATCCATGTGCACGGCTGCCTGCTAGTCACACACCAACCAGTGTCCCCCAATATCTGTGTGCACGGCCGTCTGCTGGAGCCACACACCAACCAGTGTCCCCCAATATCAGTGTGCCTGGCCGCCTGCTGTGACTCACTCCTTGGTATTAGGAGACGGCTGGAATAATCTGATAATGTGCAGAGCACAGATGGTCGGACGCTGCACCGGGCCGGCAGCTATTATGTAATGTAATCTGCACTGCGGGCAGCCGGGAAACGCATGATATGTGAGACCACAGGGGGCGCTCCAGTATGTTTTCTTATGTTCTCCATTCTTCATCGATCATTATCCGAGACAAGTGGAGGCGCCAATAGGGAATCTACAGTCTAGTGGACCTCATCTGACTGGTCCACAGGCCCACACCCGGCACAGGTGCAATGCCCTGCGCGTCCCGACACCCGGCACAGGTGCGATGCTCCGCATGTCCCGACACCCGGCACAGGTGGGGAATGCCCTGCGCGTCCCGACACCCGGCACAGGTGCCGTGCCCTGCGCGTCCCCACACCCGGCACAGGTGCCATGCCCTGCGCGTCCCCACACCCGGCACAGGTGCCATGCCCTGCGCGTCCCCACACCCGGCACAGGTGCCATGCCCTGCGCGTCCCCACACCCGGCACAGGTGCCATGCCCTGCGCGTCCCCACACCCGGCACAGGTGCCATGCCCTGCGCGTCCCCACACCCGGCACAGGTGCCATGCCCTGCAGGTCCCGATACTTTCCTATCACAGCCTGCAGAATCTTTTCAGCAATCTGTACACTACAGTTGTTTTGTTGGATCAGGAGCACCCCACAAAACCCGCCATATACCGGGAGCACCCCACAAGACCCGCCATATACCGCGAGCACCGCACAAGATCCGACATATACCGTGAACACCTCAGAAGACCCGCCATATAGCGGGAGCACCCCACAAGACCCGCCATATAGCGGGAGCACCCCACAAGACCCTCTGTTTTGGAGATGACCCAGTCGTCTAGACATCCCATCCTCACGTTCGTCCATTTTCCCTGCTCCAGCACTGAGCTGTGACCGCGGGCCGGTGTGTAAATTATCAGACACTTGAGTGGCTGCCGGTATTTTGCTGCCAGCTTCGGCGCCTGTGATATATAATCTCTGCGGTGGCTGGGACGACTTGTCATAAATAACCCAAGGGGGTGTCACCTGGCCCCTCAGTAAATGGCACCGCTGCACTATGACCTGGGAAACCTTTCCTGAATTTCGCGGTTGGTCCTCGTCCCCTGATGACCTTCACCCAGTCCTTATATTTAATGATGTCACGGATTTGGATAATTATCCTGGTTTTGGTTCTCACATTCCTCAATAACCTCAAATGTTGATGTACTTGATACCTGGTGGCTCCAATTCAAGGTGTTTCTGCTCCATTATCCACAGCTACCACCAATGCCCAGGACACCCAGGGCCGGCAGCTGCTTGCTGGGATGGACCGAATCATCACTGATCTGGACAGACAGGAGAAAGGGATCAGCTCCTACCTGCGTCCTCCTCTGGAGCAGAACCGGGCCGTGCAAGACTCCTCAGACAGGCTGAATGAACTCAAGGTAAGCAGCAGATTTACAGGAAAGTCCTCTAAAAAGTGACACCATGAAAGCCGCCTCCATACCCTGTAACGATCGACCACCGGGGTAATTTGTGTTTTGTTGCAGAACATTGCAAACAATGTGCAGCGTATCACGCCCGAGAAGTCTCAGCGGGTGCAGGAGTGCGAGGTCTATCTGTCCAAGGCCCCAGAAACCTCCAGCGCTCCCATCCTCCGAAGCAAAATCAACGAGACCAACAAGAAGTATGAAAGGGTTAACGATCTCTTGAACTCCGCTCAGGACAAGTAAGTGGCAGCAAAGCCGATACCATGGACTTATTGGGCAACGTCGTTGCACGATGAAGAAGCCGCTCATCGGGTGCAAGAATACCACCGGGTAGCAGCTCTTGTTGACTTGTCTCTGATTTCTAGGATTCAGGCATCTAATCAGCTGGAGGGAAGTTTGCAGAAGAGCAAGGACTTCCTCTCCACGTATGAGACCAAGCTGTGCCAGGACGACACTGCGCCAGAAGACCCCCGAGCCGTGGATAAGAAGCTGCAGGAATTGTCGGTAAGACATAGTTTAGACTTTCGATGGTCACCGATTTTTCAATTTGATCTGGCATCTCAAGGTAATGATAAATCTGTTCTTATGGTGTTTACCGAAGTGGGACAACCAATCCCTAATTTCCATAAATGATATATAGATGTATGGATTGTGGTAGACTTCTATCCCAGCTTCCATAAATGATATACGGATGTATGGATTGTGGTGGACTTCTATCCCAGCTTCCATAAATGATATATGGATTGTGGTGGACTTCTTTCCCAGCTTCCATAAATGATAAACGGATGTATGGATTGTGGTGGACTTCTATCCCAGCTTCCATAAATGATATATGGATTGTGGTGGACTTCTATCCCAGCTTCCATAAATGATATATGGATATATGGATTGTGGTGGACTTCTATCCCAGCTTCCATAAATGATATATGGATTGTGGTGGACTTCTATCCCAGCTTCCATAAATGATATACGGATGTATGGATTGTGGTGGACTTCTATCCCAGCTTCCATAAATGATATATGGATTGTGGTGGACTTCTTTCCCAGCTTCCATAAATGATAAACGGATGTATGGATTGTGGTGGACTTCTATCCCAGCTTCCATAAATGATATATGGATTGTGGTGGACTTCTATCCCAGCTTCCATAAATGATATATGGATTGTGGTGGACTTCTATCCCAGCTTCCATAAATGATATATGGATTGTGGTGGACTTCTATCCCAGCTTCCATAAATGATATACGGATGTATGGATTGTGGTGGACTTCTATCCCAGCTTCCATAAATTATATATGGATTGTGGTGGACTTCTATCCCAGCTTCCATAAATGATATACGGATGTATGGATTGTGGTGGACTTCTTTCCCAGTGTCCATAAATGATATATAGATGTATGGATTGTGGTGGACATTTCTCATCTTCTTCATCGTTCTAGTCAATCAGCTCTGAGCTCCAGAAGGGAAGAGGTGTCCTCGCCGAATCGGAGAAAAACCTGCACAACAGTAAACTGAGCTGCCAAAATCTCACCAATCGCTTCCAGGAGCACTGCCCGGATATTGAGCGTCAGGAAGGCGAGGTGTCCAAACTCAACCAACGTTACTCGCAACTCGACCAGCAGATCCAGAGCAGGTGAGCATCGGGAAGCCATCAGAGATCACGGTAAATTGTTGGCAAAGCTTATACGACTTCTCTCGTATAGGTCTCAGGGCTTGCAGAAAGCCAAAACGGCCTATAGCAACTACCGCAACAGCTACGACCAGCTCGATGGCTGGCTGCGCAACCTGCCAAACTATGAGCCCAAGGACACGGACAGCGTCAACCAAGTGGAAACCAAGCTGAAGAACCAAAGGGTAAAAGACAAACCCGGAGTGAAAAGAAATAAAATGAGTGGTTTTAAGGACCAGTAATCATTCTTCCACGCTTTCCTTGCAGCTTCTCTTGGCTGAGATAACAGATCGGGAGCAAGACATGGACCATGTGACCAGTAGCGCCCAGCAGTACCAACAAGCAGTGAAGGTAAGAACTTCTGGATCGTGGATTCACCTCTCAACGTCCTTCGCTGCCAGTTCAATCAACCTATTTTGAGATAT
This sequence comes from Anomaloglossus baeobatrachus, assembly GCF_048569485.1. Classification (NCBI taxonomy): domain Eukaryota; kingdom Metazoa; phylum Chordata; class Amphibia; order Anura; family Aromobatidae; genus Anomaloglossus; species Anomaloglossus baeobatrachus. The sequence continues at coordinate 291,823,079 of NC_134359.1, forward strand.
TTGGTCAACTTGATGTGACCTGGGTCTCCTCTTTGCCTATTTTAGGACTATGAACTTGATTCGGAGAAGCTGAAGTCTGTTCTGGATATGGAGAACCGCAGGAATACCTACGCCCGGAGGTCCAGGGTGCTGTCACCAGCAAACAAAGTCAAGGAAGAGGTGCGTGAGACTAAATTTGGTGTCCTACAAATTTTTTCTTTTGTCAGCCACTAGAGGGCACCATTTCTTTAAGTAGAGCCATTCACATTTTTGCACATAGCTACCCCATTTTCATTTTATAAGACGCACCCCAAATTTAGAGAAAACGGGGGGGGGGGGGGAAATGGGGTCCATGTTATAATCCGGTGGTGTCTTACCAGAGGGTTGGGCAGCAGCGGTGGGTAGAGCTGCCCATCTGCTTTAGTGGGTGTCTCAGGTACTCGCTGCAGACGGCGGCGCTGATGGGCTCTGCTGAGCTGCGGGCGGTGAGGCAATGGCCGTTGTCCTGAATGTCAACGGTGCGGGCTTCAAAGAAAAGGCGCCCAAAGTCGGCGTGTGCGTAGACTGAGCTATCGGCTCAATCACAAGACATGATCTCATCTACTTATGTGCCATTTTCCTTAAGTTCGCTGCTCGAAGATCAATGGGCTGGAGGTGGCGCGTGCGCAGATGAGATCTTGAGCTGAGAGCTCCATCTGCACATGCGCCGACTTTGGGCACCATTGTTTTAAGACCGCACATTGAGAGGAAAAGTGCATCTTATAATCTGAAAAATACGGTATATCGCTCAGACAAGTGCATGCTATGGGCATGACTTAACATGTATTGATTGATAGTTTCTTGTTCTTGTAGGCGGCAGATTTATCCGCCAGATTCACAGAGGCCAGTGCGGTCAACAAACAGAGGCTGCAATCCCTGGAGTTTGCCCAAAGTCTTTTACGGCAGGTAAGATGTGAAATAATCAAGTTTCCAACTTCTACGATGTTGTGTTATTGGTGACTGACCAGGTCATATCTATTTTATCGACAGCAACCGGAGGTGGAAGTGCAGCAGCAGTCAATGCAGATGACCCGATCCGAGAAGCCCGCGGAAGAGACCTGGAAGATCAAAAAGATGTTGGATGATGAAGCCCAACGTCGTCAGCAACTGGAATCTGAGATCAGGAGCACTCAGGAAGAGATCATCTTCCTTCAAAATCAAAAACCTCAGGAGACCATAGTCAAGAAAGAAACCTTGAAAAAAGTACCAGATCCACAACTGGAAGAGGAGTACCACAAGGTCCTGGAAAAGGTTTCAGAAGAACAGCGCCGAAACAAGGCTCTGCAGGATGAACTGAACACGTTGCGCTACAAGGTACGATCACTGGAGTACGAGCAGAAGGACGGCGGACAGCAATATATTGTCAAAGAAGTCTTAAGGATTGAAAAGGACAAGGAGCAGCAGGAAGAGTTCCTAAGACTCAAAGAAGAGTTTGAGGAGCTGAAGAGGCAAAAGGGAACAAAGCAAAATGAGATTGCTAACTTGAAGGAGCGAATTTACATCTTGACGGAAGAGAAGAACAAGCCGCAGGAGAAAGTTACTGAGAAAGAAGTGGTGAAGCTTCAAAACGATCCTCAGCTGGCCTCAGAATACAGGACACTTCAAGAGAACATGCAAAGGGAAAATTCTCTGCGGCAGAAAGACGAAGAGGAGCTACAGCTGCTCCAGGAGAAACTGAAGCGCTTAGAAAAAGAGCGAGCCATGGCCGAAGGCAAAATCACCGTAAAGGAAGTGCTGAAGGTTGAAAAGGATCACGCCAGCGAGAGAGAGGTGGCCGATCTCCGCCGGCAGTACGAAGACGAGATGTCAAAGATACGTATAACCCAACGTGAGAAGAATGAGCTGATTCGGAAGATAACCATCTTGGAAGAAGAAAACGCGAAGGTTGTTGTCCAGGAAAAAGTACGTGAAATCATTCGGCCAGATCCCAAGGCCGAGAGCGAGTTGGCCAATTTACGTGTTGAACTTATTGAGCAAGAAAGGAAGTACCGATCTGCTGAGGAGCAAGTCAAGGTTCTCCAGAATGAACTAACGACCATAAAATCCCGTGGCCCACAGGTAGAAGTGAAAGAAATAACGAAAGAAGTCATAAAGCACAAGACGGATCCAGAGCTCATAACGGAGCTGGAAAGACTTCGCCAAGAGATCTTGGAGAAGACGAGAGTGGTGGAACGATCAGAGCTAGAGATCACTCAGCTCAAACAAGAGATTCAGAGTTGGATTGATACCAAACCTCAAGTACAGATTAAGGAGGTAGTTCAGGAAGTTTTGCAATACCGGGAAGACCCTGCCACCAAGAATGAGGTAGAAAGTTTGAGAGCCACGTTGGCTGAAGAGCAAAAGAAGCGCCTGGATCTCGAACGGGAAAGAATGGCCCAAGAAGACAAGATCAGACAGAAAGAACGAGAGCTCTCGCAGGTTAAAGAGAAGGTGGTACAACAGGAGGTTGTGAAATATGAAGAAGACCCTCTACTGAAGTCCGAGGTTAATAGTTTATCAAAGAATATTGAAAGTGAGTTGAAGCAGAAGGATCAACTGCAAGATGAGCTGCGACAGCTACAACGGAGGAAGTCCGAGCTGGAACGTCAGCTGGAAGAACTGGAAAGAGAGAGAGCGGCCAGACGAGAGGCAGAACTAGAAATCCAGCGTCTGAAAATCCGTTTGAACGAGCTGGAACAAAGGGAGATAGAGACCAAAGAAAAAGTCACCTTGAAGCAAAAAGTGGTCCTACAACAAGACCCTCAACAAGAGAAGGAACATAATTTGCTGAAGCTTCAAGTAGAAGAAGAAAAACACAGAAGGCAGATTCTTGAGACCGAGCTGGATGCGCTAAGAAAGAAACTTGTAACTCTGGAGAAGATGGACGTGAAGGAGAAGGTGGTCTTCACAGAGAAGATAGAGGTAGAGAAGGATCCAGAGACGGAACTTGAAATAAAAAGGCTCAAGGCTGTGTTGGACGAAGAAGGAAAGCGCAGAATGGAACTGGAATCGGATGTTGACCGTCTCCAAGCTCAGCTGTCTGAGTTAGAGTTTAGCAACTCCAAATCAAACAAAGAGCTTGAATATCTGAGGGAAGAAGTCCACAAGCTTCAGATGGACAAGCAAGGTCTCCAGCTGGAGGCCCGCCATCTGCAGTCTGAGATTGAGATCACCATAAAGGAGGCACAAGGTCTGAGAAGCTTAACTCAGGTGGACAGTGGCACCAACCTCGACTCTCGCTTATCCGCCCTGGAACAAGAACTTCAGGGACTGAAGCAGATCTCTCGAGACAAAGACACGGAAATCGAACAGCTTCAGAAACGTCTGGACACGATGCAAATCAAAAGGGAACAGAGAGAGAACCACCTACGACGTTCCATCGTGGTCATCGACCCAGATACCGGCAGAGAGATGTCGCCGGAAGAAGCTCGTAACTTGGGTCTCATCGACTGGAAGATGTTCGTCAACTTACAGAGTCAAGAATGTGACTGGGAAGAAACCACTATCAAGGGGCCAAACGGCGACTCCTCTGTGATCCACGATAGGAAGTCGGGCAAAAAGTTCAACATCGAAGACGCTTTGCGGAGCGGGCGAATCACCAGACGTCAGTACGACAGTTACCTCAACAAAGAGATGCCCATCCAAGAATTTGCAGCCTTAGTTTCCGGGAAGAAGTAATCTTTGGGGTTATCGAGCCCAAAGACGTAAGACTTTAAACCAGATATCGCTGCCCTTTGGTCTGTTGCCTTCATCGATAGCAGAACTTCTACGCTTCTGGTTGACTCGTGTGCAGGAGATATGTTGCCGAAATAGTGCCGTGACGTCGCGGGTGACCCTCCTTGTCCCGTCCGGACAAAGGACGTTCTATGGAAGCCGTAGATAACGTTCTCCCAACGGCAACGTATTCTCACGCCGAAGCATCTCTTAAAGGAACATGCACTGAAAAGTCGAGATTGTAGTACAAAGCCAAACCACAGAAGCGTTCTCCTTTTATGCCGTGAAAGATGGAATAGAAATCTTCTATATATAAACGTTATATATGTCATTTTTTTGGTATATGGTTTTAGATAGCAATTTTCATGCTCTGTCTTGTTACACATCTACCGTGGTGCCTTACTAACCCTTCCCCCGACACGACAAATAATAAAAAAAAAAAAACGTGGTCCTCAGCCACAATCTCGAATCCTGGTTTCTGAATCTATTCATATATTTCTGAGTGGGGGGGAAAAAGGGAAAAAAAATATATATATGGAAAATGTATTTTATTTATGATAAACGCTAAATAAAAGATGCGGTGGTTTTGAACGCTCGGCCTTGTTGTCGTTGACTGATCGGATCATTCACACCAAAAAAATGCCAAAACTTCCAGAAAAACAAAATTACAGATTAATTTATTTCAGCACCGGCATAATTACATATAAAACTTCCCCTCCCCCACCACCGATCCCAGGTCTCTTGTATTTACGGGGAAACTAAAAAAATTCAGCCCTGAACGACGGACCGGATTATGGGAAAACCCTGAGCGGTTAGGGTTCCTAATCGTAAGCGTGTGTGTGTGTGTGTTTTGCAGCAGCAGTAAAGCACGATGAACAGGAAAAAAATATGGCCACCTCTGTCATGCGATGGCGGACACCTGCACAAAACAAGCCCTTTATTTCAGACTCCTGTTTCAAATCTGGAGGAGCCACTAACGGGACCCCAAATTTTTGGAGCAGTGCAGTCGAAATTCGGCTTCTTGTGTATGAAGAATGAAACGCCGGCGCCCCCTAGTGGTGGTGCACCCTGGCATTCGGCCCTTAGGACACGTGTGCGTGCGCAGGTACACATCCTTTAATCCGGCCCTCAGGACACGTGTGCGTGCGCAGGTACACATCCTTTAATCCGGCTCTCAGGACACGTGTGCGTGCGCAGGTACACATCCTTTAATCCGGCCCTCGGGACACGTGTGCGTGCGCAGGTACACATCCTTTAATCCGGCCCTTAGGACACGTGTGCGTGCGCAGGTACACATTCTTTAATCCGGCCCTCAGGACACGTGTGCGTGCGCAGGTACACATCCTTTAATCCAGACATTCAGGACACGTGTGCGCGCGCAGGTACACATCCTTTAATCCGGCCCTCGGGACACGTGTGCGTGCGCAGGTACACATCCTTTAATCCGGCCCTCAGGACACGTGTGCGTGCGCAGGTACATATCCTTTAATCCAGACATTCAGGACACGTGTGTGCGCGTGCAGGTACACATCCTTTAATCCGGCCCTCAGGACACGTGAGTGTGCGCAGGTCCACATCCTTTAATCCAGACATTCAGGACACGTGTGCGCGTAGGTACACATCCTTTAATCCGACCCTCAGGACACGTGCGTGTGCAGGTACACATTCTTTAATCCAGCATTTGATAATCCATAATCCAAACAGCCTCCCTTCCCTTACAATATCTGTCATTACACAAGTCCAATAATCCAGAATCTCTTATCAAGACCCACTGATGGCAGATTAAGAGAATTTTTGTGTATGCACAAGCTATAAAAACAAACCGGTTCATAGTATAAATTAGCGTTTTGGTTTAGTATTCACACGGGTATGATGACTTTCTGTAGTCCATGGAAAAAAAAAACTAAATGCTGCATATTAAGTAACATCAGGAAAAAAAAAAAGAAAAAACAAAAAGATTAAATGAAAAATAAGGAATATCTGCGTACAGGGTGTGTAAACTTTCTTGCATCAAAAAACAAAACAAAACAATGTTGCAATGAAAAATAAAGAATATCTGTATACAGGGTGTGTAAACTTATGCCACCTATCTTTATATTGCTCCAAGGCATCTAAAAAAATTGTACCGTTTTCTGCACGCAGCTCTCAGCAAGGCTTATGTGTTCCCATGGCGACAGACTACAACCAAAACCAACCTAGTGTAGTCTGATCCTGCAGTCCTCCTGCTGGAGCAATAAAATCGGTTGCAAAAGTCTTCATACCCTTTAGGCAGCTGTTCCTCCAAATGGGTCCTGTTGGTGATGGATAAAGTAAAGGCGCTGGCCGAATCTTTGTGAACCCATTTATTTACTCTTCGCCCCATACGCGGCAGGACTTTATTCTTTTGAAGGCCCAGATGGACGAAGAAACGCGCGGTTTGACATTCACCACCATATTAATGGCGGAAGAAAACGTGGAAGTCACACACAAAAAAAAAATAGAGTTTGGGAATGTATTTAAAGGGGGTCTCCACCGAAAAAGAAAAAAAATCTGATTACTAATGTTGAAAGGGAATGTGAGGACGGTCGGAGTGTCATCCGCTCGTCTTCCTCTCGGCGGGCGGTGCTGGTCATCAGATTGTTCTTTTTCCAAAACTTTGCACTTAGTGGATTTGAAAGGATTTTCTGGATCTCATGTATTGTGACATAACTGAACATCATTTGTGGGGGGCCTCTGTCACAAGGGGCCCCCTAATCACTTTAAAGGGGTTACTCCTCATCTTCATTGATTGATTTTGTTGGATAGTACATGTAAAAACGAGAAGTTTTGCAATTTACTGCTTGCTAAAATTTTCATCCGTTCTGAAGATATTAAAAGTTTTCCTTTGTTTATGGCTTGTTACCTCGGTAACCGACCACTGCTGCTGTCTAGCATGCAAGCCCTGAGTGGGATTAGGCAGTAACAGCGCTCTCCAGCGATCATGGCCGGCTTATAAAAGTGCTCGTTAGCATTTACACTTTCTGCTGGCTAGCAGCAGTTGTCGGTCTCCATGGAAACCGACCACTGCTGTAGTCTAGAATGTTGTTTACTTCTCGTTACCTCAGTGACCGACCACTGCTGCAGTCTAGCATGTAAGCACTGAGTGGGGTTAGGCAGTAATAACGCTCTCCAGAGATCCTGGCCAGCTTAGAAAAGAGCTTGTTAGCATTTTGTACATTTTATTGTCTATCAGCAGTGGTCGGTCTCCATGGAAACCGACCACTATAGTCTAGAATGTTTACTTCTCGTTACCTCGGTAACCAACCACCGCTGCAGTCTAGCATGTAAGCACTGAGTGGGGTTATGCAGTAATAACGCTCTCCAGCGATCCTGGCCAGCTTCAAACCATCACTTAGAAAAGAGCTTGTTAGCATTTGCACTTATTGCCGGCTAGCAGCGGTGGTCGGTCTCCAAGGCAACCAGCTGTAAACAAAAGAAAAATGCTAATATCTTAAGAATGGATGGAAATTTTTACAAGCAGTAAATTGCTAAATTGCTCGTATTTACAAGAACTATCCGACAATATTCATCTTTAACCCTTTCAAATTCAAGATCTCTGCTTGCTGTCAAGGTACTGGGAACATACTTGCTTAGATATAGAGGCACAGCAGCAATTTGTTACAATGTGTCAATGTAAGGAATACTTTGTACCAATTGGTCTGCAGCCTCGTCTGACTAATATCTCGCTGATACACTGAAACGCACTGCAGCTGTGTAAGCAGGACCCGGTCACGATTAGGTTCAGTCTTAGGTCAGTCAATACGAATCTTCCCTGTTCACTGACAGCAAGCAGATTGTACAACTATTGAGCATAAAATTATATATATAAAAATTGGACTGCCCCTTTAAGAAATGCCTGGATTTTAGCACGGCAGCGAGAAACTCTGGCGTATTTTATCTACAGCAAATCAAATATCAAAACCACTATCAAAAAGCTACAAAAAAAAAAAAAAAAACGGAGCCACCACACACGCCAAAGTGCCAACGTGACCGCAGCAGAACCGTACAAAACTAGTGCAAAGGCGCGAGCCCCGGAACGTCCAGACTTCCTCTGACTGCGAGAAAGCAATGATTGACAGGACCCGGCCAAAATTTAGTAAAATGCACAAGTCTCAAAATTTAGGGGGAAAAAGTAAAAAAAAAGTCAGTTTTTGTAAGTGCCTCTAGGGGGCGATACCGATCGCCGGCTCCTGGATTGTCACCACGTGGAAGACTATGGTCCATACTGCTTCTGCTCCCAGGATCCTCCCAGGATGTCGTGCATCACTGCGCTGCCCCCATGTAGAGGGGATGGGGATGACATCACCTGTACGGGATGCCAACCACCGCTGCATATACCACAGAGGACGTGGCGGTATACACAGTATATATATATATTCTTTATATTATCATATACCAAGATAAGAAGCAGCGGGAAGGAGCGTCCTCAGGGGTTACTGGGCCGGCTGGGTCTCACTTGGGAAGGCACAGCTCCTTTGCTGTGAGTGTGTGCACCATCTGCTGGACGGAGATAGAAATGCTTATTAATATCTAGCACTGCCCCCTGTGGTGATGAGTGGTATGACGTGTGAGATGGATGCGGTATTATCTATGGGCAGCACTGCCCCCTGTGGTGATGAGTGGTATTATCTATAGGCAGCACTGCCCCCTGTGGTGAGGAGTGGTATTATCTATAGGCAGCACTGCCCCCTGTGGTGAGGAGTGGTATTATCTATAGGCAGCACTGCCCCCTGTGGTGAGGAGTGGTATTATCTATAGGCAGCACTGCCCCCTGTGGTGAGGAGTGGTATTATCTATAGGCAGCGCTGCCCCCTGTGGTGAGGAGTGGTATTATCTATAGGCAGCGCTGCCCCCTGTGGTGAGGAGTGGTATTATCTATAGGCAGCGCTGCCCCCTGTGGTGAGGAGTGGTATTATCTATAGGCAGCGCTGCCCCCTGTGGTGAGGAGTGGTATTATCTATAGGCAGCGCTGCCCCCTGTGGTGAGGAGTGGTATTATCTATAGGCAGCACTGCCCCGTGTGGTGAGGAGTGGTATTATCTATAGGCAGCACTGCCCCCTGTGGTGAGGAGTGGTATTATCTATAGGCAGCACTGCCCCCTGTGGTGAGGAGTGGTATTATCTATAGGCAGCACTGCCCCCTGTGGTGAGGAGTGGTATTATCTATAGGCAGCACTGCCCCCTGTGGTGAGGAGTGGTATTATCTATGGCAGCGCTGCCCCCTGTGGTGATGAGTGGTATTATCTATAGGCAGCACTGCCCCCTGTGGTGAGGAGTGGTATTATCTATGGGCAGCGCTGCCCCCTGTGGTGAGGAGTGGTATTATCTATAGGCAGCACTGCCCCCTGTGGTGAGGAGTGGTATTATCTATGGCAGCAGTGCCCCCTGTGGTGAGGAGTGGTATTATCTATAGGCAGCACTGCCCCCTGTGGTGAGGAGTGGTATTATCTATGGCAGCGCTGCCCCCTGTGGTGAGGAGTGGTATTATCTATAGGCAGCGCTGCCCCCTGTGGTGAGGAGTGGTATTATCTATGGCAGCGCTGCCCCCTGTGGTGAGGAGTGGTATTATCTATAGGCAGCGCTGCCCCCTGTGGTGAGGAGTGGTATTATCTATGAGCAGCACTGCCCCCTGTGGTGAGGAGTGGTATTATCTATGAGCAGCGCTGCCCCCTGTGGTGAGGAGTGGTATCTATAGGCAGCACTGCCCCCTGTGGTGAGGAGTGGTATTATCTATAGGCAGCACTGCCCCCCTGTGGTGAGGAGTGGTATTATCTATAGGCAGCGCTGCCTCCTGTGGTGAGGAGTGGTATTATCTATAGGCAGCGCTGCCCCCTGTGGTGAGAAGTGGTATTATCTATAGGCAGCGCTGCCCCCTGTGGTGAGGAGTGGTATTATCTATAGGCAGCACTGCCCCCTGTGGTGAGGAGTGGTATTATCTATAGGCAGCGCTGCCCCCTGTGGTGAGGAGTGGTATTATCTATAGGCAGCGCTGCCCCCTGTGGTGAGGAGTGGTATTATCTATAGGCAGCACTGCCCCCTGTGGTGAGGAGTGGTATTATCTATGGCAGCGCTGCCCCCTGTGGTGAGGAGTGGTATTATCTATGGGCAGCGCTGCCCCCTGTGGTGAGGAGTGGTATTATCTATAGGCAGCGCTGCCCCCTGTGGTGAGGAGTGGTATTATCTATAGGCAGCACTGCCCCCTGTGGTGATGAGTGGTATTATCTATAGGCAGCGCTGCCCCCTGTGGTGATGAGTGGTATTATCTATAGGCAGCGCTGCCCCCTGTGGTGATGAGTGGTATTATCTATAGGCAGCGCTGCCCCCTGTGGTGAGGAGTGGTATTATCTATAGGCAGCACTGCCCCCTGTGGTGAGGAGTGGTATTATCTATAGGCAGCACTGCCCCCTGTGGTGATGAGTGGTATTATCTATGGCAGCACTGCCCCCTGTGGTGATGAGTGGTATTATCTATAGGCAGCACTGCCCCCTGTGGTGATGAGTGGTATTATCTATGGCAGCACTGCCCCCTGTGGTGATGAGTGGTATTATCTATAGGCAGCGCTGCACCCTGTGGTGAGGAGTGGTATTATCTATAGGCAGCACTGCCCCCCTGTGGTGAGGAGTGGTATTATCTATGAGCAGCACTGCCCCTTGTGGTGAGGAGTGGTATTATCTATAGGCAGCACTGCCCCCCTGTGGTGATGAGTGGTATTATCTATAGGCAGCGCTGCCCCCTGTGGTGAGGAGTGGTATTATCTATAGGCAGCACTGCCCCCTGTGGTGAGGAGTGGTATTATCTATAGGCAGCGCTGCCCCCTGTGGTGAGGAGTGGTATTATCTATGAGCAGCACTGCCCCCTGTGGTGAGGAGTGGTATCATCTATAGGCAGCAGTGCCCCCTGTGGTGAGGAGTGGTATTATCTATAGGCAGCACTGCCCCCTGTGGTGAGGAGTGGTATTATCTATGAGCAGCACTGCCCCCTGTGGTGATGAGTGGTATTATCTATAGGCAGCACTGCCCCCTGTGGTGAGGAGTGGTATTATCTATAGGCAGCGCTGCCCCCTGTGGTGAGGAGTGGTATTATCTATAGACAGCGCTGCCCCCTGTGGTGAGGAGTGGTATTATCTATAGGCAGCGCTGCCCCCTGTGGTGAGGAGTGGTATTATCTATAGGCAGCGCTGCCCCCTGTGGTGAGGAGTGGTATTATCTATAGGCAGCGCTGCCCCCTGTGGTGAGGAGTGGTATTATCTATAGGCAGCACTGCCCCCTGTGGTGAGGAGTGGTATTATCTATGGCAGCACTGCCCCCTGTGGTGAGGAGTGGTATTATCTATGGCAGCACTGCCCCCTGTGGTGAGGAGTGGTATTATCTATGGCAGCACTGCCCCCTGTGGTGAGGAGTGGTATTATCTATAGGCAGCGCTGCTCCCTGTGGTGAGGAGTGGTATTATCTATAGGCAGCGCTGCCCCCTGTGGTGATGAGTGGTATTATCTATAGGCAGCGCTGCCCCCTGTGGTGAGGAGTGGTATTATCTATAGGCAGCACTGCCCCCTGTGGTGAGGAGTGGTATTATCTATAGGCAGCACTGCCCCCTGTGGTGAGGAGTGGTATTATCTATAGGCAGCGCTGCCCCCTGTGGTGAGGAGTGGTATTATCTATGGGCAGCACTGCCCCCTGTGGTGATGAGTGGTATTATCTATAGGCAGCGCTGCCCCCTGTGGTGAGGAGTGGTATTATCTATAGGCAGCGCTGCCCCCTGTGGTGGTGAGTGGTATTATCTATGGCAGCGCTGCCCCCTGTGGTGAGGAGTGGTATTATCTATAGGCAGCGCTGCCCCCTGTGGTGAGGAGTGGTATTATCTATAGGCAGCGCTGCCCCCTGTGGTGAGGAGTGGTATTATCTATAGGCAGCGCTGCCCCCTGTGGTGAGGAGTGGTATTATCTATAGGCAGCACTGCCCCCTGTGGTGATGAGTGGTATTATCTATAGGCAGCACTGCCCCCTGTGGTGAGGAGTGGTATTATCTATAGGCAGCACTGCCCCCTGTGGTGAGGAGTGGTATTATCTATAGGCAGCGCTGCCTCCTGTGGTGAGGAGTGGTATTATCTATAGGCAGCGCTGCCTCCTGTGGTGAGGAGTGGTATTATCTATAGGCAGCACTGCCCCCCTGTGGTGAGGAGTGGTATTATCTATAGGCAGCACTGCCCCCTGTGGTGAGGAGTGGTATTATCTATAGGCAGCACTGCCCCCTGTGGTGATGAGTGGTATGACGTGTGAGTGGCTGTGGTTTCCATTCCTCCCGTGTGCCCCGGCTGTACCTGTCGTTGCCGGCTGCATGTGTCCAGGTAAGGTGGGGCGGGGAATCGGTGCGGAGTGATGGCCTGCACTGGGATGGAGACCGCCCAGGATATCTATAGAGAGAGGGGGAGGGGTGGGCACGCTGTCAGACACCGCGCACAATCTGCAGAATGATCATGACAGCGCTGGGCGGTGGCACTTACTCCTCGGCAGTCCGTGGTTGAAGGTGCCCGGGGCCGGCCCGGTGACGATGGCATCTTTTGAAGCTCCGGCTTTTGGTGAAGGCTCGGTGGTGAAGGACACGACGTGCAGGGGGAAGGTGTTGATGGCGGAGAGGACGCTGAGCGAGGTCGGGGCCGGCATCTTCCCTCCATTCTGCTTGTACGGTGGGGTCAGGATGGTCAGTGGCGGGTGGAACAGTCCGGGCCCGGTGGTCTTCTGTACCTGCAGGTGACACGTGCACATGTTTAGCGCGTGGCCTGTCACACGGCCACCGCCCGCTCCACAAGACACGCTGCCGATACACGGCCACCGCCCGCTCCACGAGACACGCTGCCGATACATGGCCACCGCCCGCTCCACGAGACACGCTGCCGATACATGGCCACCACCCGCTCCACAAGACACGCTGCCGATACACGGCCATCACCAGCTCCACAACACACGGCCACCGCCCGCTCCACAAGACACGCTGCTGATACACGGCCACCGCCCGCTCCACAAGACACGCTGCCGATACACGGCCACCGCCCGCTCCACAAGACACGCTGCCGATACACGGCCACCGCCCGCTCCACAAGACACGCTGCCGATACACGGCCATCACCAGCTCCACAAGACACGCTGCCGATACACGGCCATCACCAGCTCCACAACACACGGCCACCGCCCGCTCCACGAGACACGCTGCCGATACACGGCCACCGCCCGCTCCACAAGACACGCTGCCGATACACGGCCACCGCCCGCTCCACAAGAGACGCTGCCGATACACGGCCACCGCCCGCTCCACAAGAGACGCTGCCGATACACGGCCACCACCCGCTCCACAAGACACGCTGCCGATACACTGCCACCGCCCGCTCCACGAGACACGCTGCTGATACATGGCCATCACCAGCTCCACAAGACACGCTGCCGATACACGGCCACCGCCCGCTCCACAACACACGCTGCTGATACACGGCCACCGCCCGCTCCACAACACACGGCCACCGCCCGCTCCACAAGACATGCTGCCGCTTGCTCTACGACACGCGCCCCTGACACACAGCCATCACCCGCTCCACAATACGTGCCCCTGACACACGGCCATCCCATCGCCCGCTCCACGTCACGCACCGCCGACACACGGCCATCCCATCGCCCGCTCCACGTCACGCGCCGCCGACACACGGCCATCCCATCGCCCGCTCCACGTCACGCGCCGCCGACACACGGCTATCCCATCCCCCGCTCCACGTCACGCGCCGCCGACACACGGCCATCACTTGCACCACAACATGAGCCATAAACATACCCCCCGGTCTAACCCCTTCCCATCAAAGACAGATTTCGGGGGCGTATCCATCGTTATTTGCCGTTTCCCGTGCGGTATAATTGTATATATTCATTACTTACGCTGATGTTGGCGGCGTTTCCTCCCACCATGGACGACGTCAGTAACTTGGCCACTCCTTGCGTCCCTCCTCCGCAGTCTTGAGGAGCCATCAGGGTGAGCTTCTGGGGAGGGCGAGGGGGCATCTTCATGGTCATGGTGACGGGGTTACGGCCGGCAGATGACGGGGCTTGGCTCATGTTGGGGGGGTGCGGCGGAGCGGGCGGCCGGGTCACAGCTCCCCTGTAGACTTGAGCTCCAGCGGGGCCGGGATTGTTGGGGGCTTTGGACATGAACGCTGGAGACACGATGAGCTTGTGGCCGGTGCCGGTAGGAGATGATGGCGGAGGAATGGCCTGGGGTTTAGGTGGTTTGGTCTGAGGGGTGAGAGGCTGCTGTGAGGGCGATGGTGCCGACACTTTGGCGCCTCCACCTTGGATGGGGTGAGTGAAGCCCCCTTTGCCCGCTTGGTAGACATTGGGGGGCACAGACGGGTTTACAGCTTGAGTCTTTGCCGGCCCGAGCTGGTGCTGGGCTTCAGCTGAGGGCTTAGGACTGGGCATGGACGGCGCCGTCTTCTTCTCTGAGGCCAAAGTCATAAACTTCTTATGGAAACCCGACCGTGCCGAAGGTTGCGACGTGACGGGTGGGCACAGCTTCCTCTTCTCCTGCGCCACCATCACCACAATGGTGGATTTCTCAGGCACAGGGGGTTTCAAGGGGGCGGGAAACTCAAAAACCGGGCCGGAGGTTCTGGCAGAAAGGGCCGTCAGGTGCTCGGCGACTCCGTCCAGCGAGGGAGGGTTGTGGATCAGGTCTCCGTCCAGCGAGTTGTCCTGAGTGTGAGTGGACACCGAAGAGCCAGCAGCCGTAGACACCACGGACGGAGGACTGTCCCTGACCACAGCCGGAACGCTGACCGCAGCAACGTGGGGGTCCGAGGAGGAGCTGGGGACGGCCTCGTCCGGCTTATTACATGGCTCCTGGGAGGAAGCAGAAACCACAATGTGACCGGAGCACGACCAGACCGTCCACAGACGCCCCCGACAGCCCACCCAAAGGGTCATCTACCACCCCGAGAAAGGGGGTCCCACCTCCCCCGGATCGATGTGACCACCTCCCTACACACTGTACATGGGAGCAGCGAGTACTACAGCTCCCATAGAAGGGCCACCGATCCCGGCCGGCGGAGGACACCGTTCCCGGCCGGCGGAGGACACCGTTCCCGGCCGGCGGAGGACACCGTTCCCGGCCGGCGGAGGACACCGTTCCCGGCCGGCGGAGGACACCGTTCCCGGCCGGCGGAGGACACCGTTCCCGGCCGGCGGAGGACACCGTTCCCGGCCGGATCCCTGTACACACAAATAACTTACCTTTGCTTTTATTCTGGAGGGAACACAGGTTTTATTCATTGCCCTAAAAAGGGAAAAATTAACCATTTATATTGTAATATCGCTTTAATGTGCTTGAAGTGAATGGAAACACGAGCGGTTTCACTTTCAGAACATAAAACCCCCTTTTCCTCCTGAGGACTGGTTTCCATTCGCTGGCAGCCAGCAGAGGTGTAGCACTGGTCAGGGAAGCGCTGACGATATTACAAAGTAGCAGAACATTCAGCTCCATCGTAAGAGCGAGGTGTAAAATAGAGAAGTCTCCATTGCTGTAAGACCTCTGCTTGCTGTCACTGGCAGGAAACCCCAGGGTTTAATGTGATCAGAAAACCAAGTATAATCTCCCTTCCCCCACCCGCCTGTGTGTGGACGGACCGGACCATGACCCGGACCTCCGGCCCCCACAGCCAGAGTGCACGTATACTCACATCAGCGAGCTCAGCTGCGGGTACAGGCGGCGGCTCTCCTTGAAAAGGGTCCTGCAAGTGGCGGAGACAATGTAAGAAAAGACACCAAAGCTATGAACCCCCTGTACAACCAGCACCCCGACACTACACGCACCCCCAATACTCCCGAACTCCCCTCACACCCAGCATCACAAGCCCTCCGCCGGAGCCCTCACACGCCGGGCACACAAGTGGACCCCTCACACGCCGGGCACACAAGTGGACCCCTCACACGCCGGGCACACAAGTGGACCCCTCACACGCCGGGCACACAAGTGGACCCCTCACACGCCGGGCACACAAGTGGACCCCTCCCACGCCGGGCACACAAGTGGACCCCTCCCACGCCGGGCACACAAGTGGACCCCTCCCACGCCGGGCACACAAGTGGACCCCTCACACGCCGGGCACACAAGTGGACCCCTCACACGCCGGGCCCCCCCCACTGCCAGAGCCCTCATGCACCGGGCACACAAGTGGACCCCTCACACT
Organism: Anomaloglossus baeobatrachus; assembly: GCF_048569485.1. Classification (NCBI taxonomy): domain Eukaryota; kingdom Metazoa; phylum Chordata; class Amphibia; order Anura; family Aromobatidae; genus Anomaloglossus; species Anomaloglossus baeobatrachus. The sequence continues at coordinate 291,839,029 of NC_134359.1, forward strand.
CCGGGCCCCGCAATTGGGCTGCTCAAACACCGGGTAACCCCACCGGAGCCCTCACACCCCGGGTTCCCCCACCAGACTCCTCCCACGTTGGACCCCCCCCTGCCGGACTCCCCACATACCGGGCCTGCATCCATCCTCGGGGCCACAAGGGCTTCACCTCCTCGTCCAGGAAGCATTTCAGGTAGTCCTCCAGGCTGGCCATGCCGCTGACCTCCGGCTCGTAGATCTCCACCTTCATCCGCACCAGATGGCACAGGAGCTGCCTGCGGGGACAGGGGGCGACACTGAGGGGCTGGGACCGCACTTAATGGCAGGTTGTTTCCAGGTCTCCTTTTATCCACTAAAGTCAGAGCTTTATTTTCCCCATCCCTAGGGGCTTACTGATTGCAGCTGCTTCACGTGGCCATGTTCCGAGATTATTAACCCTTTATTTCTTCCTCGTTGGCCTCCATGATTGCGCGCGGTGACGTTTTTATATCATTTTGATTTAGTTGCGACGCATCGATTGCTTTTTATTGTATTTTTTCCTATGAAGTGACACATCTTACCCCTGACCCTGGCTTCTCAAGCCTACACGTCCCCTGCGCTGATACACTGTAGCAAAATGTCAGCACGGGGGAGACAGTTCTCAGTCTAGGATCGTGCAGACTGGGACGCGAGTGTTACAAACCCTCAGCTGTGACAACCACCAGATCTGGATGGACCTTCAGGTTTCCAGTCACTGAAGCAAGCGGAGATGGCACCCGCGCCCTCACCTGATCTCCTCCGTCCACTGGAACTTCTTGCGGGGGCCGGCGGCTGCCTTCTTGCTCCCCTTGTCCTCTTCCTCCTCGGGGGGCGTCTTCTGCTCCTTGTCCTCACACAGCATCCTGACGGATACAAACACAGACACGGTCACAGCCACCGATTACCGTCATCCGAGCTCCGCCAGCATCGGACCGCTGAGACCAGTGATTGGCTGCAGCGGTCAGGCTGGTGAAACAAGATTGCGCTTCCCCTGCTTTATGACACAAAGTCATTTGTTAAGATCTGTGCAGTGAATGGAAACACTTTCTAACCCTTCACACGTCCATGAAAATCACACGCGTTTTTCACGGACGTGTCAAAGGTGCGTATTGCCCTCCGTGTCCCGTGTTTATGGCACACGTGTGTTATCCGTGATAATACACGGAGAATGGGAACTTTCTGCTCACCTGTCCCTGGTGTTGCTGTCCGTGGTGCTGATCTTCGGTCTCCGCTCCTGCCGACTCCCCGTTGCTGCTGCTTCCGGGGGCGCAGTGAAGTGAATATGCAATGAGCATAATGAGCGGGGGTCAGAAGCAAGTGACAGCAGCGGCAGAGACTGCAGCGCTGGAGAAGGTGAGTATAGAATTTTTTTTTTTTTTTTTACAGACACTTGTGTTTTCTCCGCGGTCCGTGTGACACCAGTGATGCCGGAGAAAAGCGGACATGTCTACATGTGGAGCAAACTGCCACATGTACACGGTCTACGGCAAAACACGCACATGAGCGCAGACCCATTGATTTTAATGAGTCTACGTGTGCTCGTGTCTCCGGCACGCGAGGAAACGGACCAAACACGTACCGGAGACACGGACGTGTGAAGGGGGCCCTACACACAGTCCTACATAGTGGAGACATCACGTGTCCGAGAAGGTTGTCTACAGGCTGAGGCCCAGAGCTGCAGCTGGACGGCGGCATCTTCCCATGCAGATGACGACTGAATCATACAGCCATCATCTGCCTCTAACAGCCAATGCTGTATATAGAAAAAGTGATCAGACTATCGCAGGCTCAATTTTTAAAAAATAAAACAAAAAAAAAAAAAAATATTTACATGACCCCCTTTTACCACATTAAAAATTAATTTAAAAAAAAAAACACAAAACATATATTTGGTTTGGCTGGGTTTGAAAAAGTCTGATTTTTCAAAATATAAAATAAATCAATCTGATGCATAAACTGTGTAATGAGGAAAAAAAAAAAAGCCCGAATTGCAAATTTTCGGCTGCCGCAAGAACAGAAAATAAAAAAAATGTAATACCAGGCGATCAAAATACGAGATCACCGTGAAAATTCATTCATTTACCAGATAGATTTAGAGTTTTGACTATCTGGGAGGTCGGGAGACACCATTATGAGGAGACTGTGCCCTATTAGGGCGGCACGGTAGCTCAGTGGTTAGCACTGCAGTCTTGTGGTGGCTCAGTGGTTAGCACTGCAGTCTTGTGGTGGCTCAGTGGTTAGCACTGCAGTTTTGTGGTGGCTCAGTGGTTAGCACTGCAGTCTTGTGGCGGCTCAGTGGTTAGCACTGCAGTCTTGTGGCGGCTCAGTGGTTAGCACTGCAGTCTTGTGGTGGCTCAGTGGTTAGCACTGCAGTCTTGTGGTGGCTCAGTGGTTAGCACTGCAGCCTTGCAGCACTGGGGTCCTGGGTTGAATTCCCACCAAGGACAACATCTGCAAGGAGTTTGTATGTTCTCCCCGTGTTTGCGTGGGTTTCCTCCGGGTTCTCCGGTTTCCTCCCACACTCCAAAAGAAGGGAATTTTGTTTACTTACCGTAAATTCCTTTTCTTCTAGCTCCAATTGGGAGACCCAGACAATTGGGTGTATAGCTACTGCCTCCGGAGGCCACACAAAGTATTACACTCAAAAGTGTAAGGCCCCTCCCCTTCTGGCTATACACCCCCCGTGGGATCACTGGCTCACCAGTTTAGTGCAAAAGCAAGAAGGAGGAAAGCCAATAACTGGTTTAAAGACCAATTCAATCCGAAGAAACATCGGAGAACTGCAACCATTCACATGAACAACATGTGTACCGAAAAAAACCCTAAGAAAACAGGGCGGGTGCTGGGTCTCCCAATTGGAGCTAGAAGAAAAGGAATTTACGGTAAGTAAACAAAATTCCCTTCTTCTTTGTCGCTCCATTGGGAGACCCAGACAATTGGGACGTCCAAAAGCAGTCCCTGGGTGGGTAAAAGAATACCTCATGGTAGGGCCGTCAAACAGCCCTTTCGTACAGGTGGGCAACCGCCGCCTGAAGGACTTGTCTACCTAGGCTGGCGTCTGCCGAAGCGTAGGTATGCACCTGATAATGCTTGGTAAAAGTGTGCAGACTCGACCAGGTAGGTGCCTGGCACACCTGCTGAGCCGTAGCCTGGTGCCGTAATGCCCAGGACGCACCCACGGCTCTGGTAGAATGGACATTCAGCCCTGAGGGAACCGGGAGCCCCGCAGAACGGTAGGTTTCAAGATTGGTTCCTTGATCCACCGAGTCAGGGTGGATTTGGAAGCTTGCGACCCTTTACGCTGACCAGCGACAAGGACAAGAGTGCATCCGGGCGGCGCAGGAGCGCCGTGCGGGAATGTAGATCCTGAGTGCTCTCACCAGATCCAACAGATGCAAATCCTTTTCAAATTGATGGACTGGATGAGGACACAAAGAAGGTAAGGTGATATCTTAATTGAGATGAAAGTGGGATACCACCTTAGGGAGAAAGTCCGGAATCGGACGCCGAACCCCCTTGTCCTGGTGAAGACCAGGAATGGAGATTTGCATGACAGCGCTGCTAGCTCGGACACTCTCCGAAGAGACGTGACCGCTACTAGAAAGGCCACTTTCTGTGAAAGACGGAAAAGGGAAACAACTTTCCAAGGCTCGAAAAACGGCTTCAAGAGAGTCATTAGAACCTTGTTCAGACTCCAGAGCTCTAACGGCCGCTTGTACGGAGTGATGAGAAGACAAACTCCCTGCAGGAACGTGCGTACCTGCGGAAGTCGGCTAGGCGTTTCTGAAAAAATACAGATAGCGCTGAGACTAGTCCTTTAAGGGAGCTGAGCGACCGACCATTTTCCAACCAAGATTGTAGGAAGGAAGGAAAAATAGGCGATGCAAATGGCCAGGGAGAAACTCCCTGAGCAGCGCACTAAGCTAAGAATATCTTCCACGATCTGTGGTAGATCTTGGCGGACGTTGGCTTCTCGGCCTGCGTCATGGTGACAACCACTCATGAGATAATCCTGAAGACGCTAGGATCCAGGACTCAATGGCTACACCGTCATGTTCAGGGCCGCAGAGTTCAGATGGAAAAAAGGGCCCTTGAGACAGCAAGTCTGGTCGGTCTGGTAGTGCCCATGGTTGGCCTACCGTGAGGCACCACATATCCGGGAACCCCGACCTCCTCGGCCAATCTGGAGCGACGAGGATGGTGCGGCGACAGTCGGACTTGATCTTGCGCAGCACTCTGGGCAACAATGCCAGAGGTGGGACACATAAGGTAGCCGGAACTGCGACCAATGTTGAACTGAGGCGTCCGCCGCCAGAGATCGATGATCGTGAGACTGTGCTATGAAGCCGGGACAATGTTGTTGTGCCGTGACGCCATTGTGTCGACGTCCGGCATCCCGCAGCGGCGACAGATCGCCTGAAACCCGTCCGGGTGAAGAAACCATTCCCCTGCGTCCATACCCTGGCGACTGAGGAAGTCTGCTTCCTAGTTTACCACGCCTGGGATGTGAACTGCGGATATGGTGGATGCCGTGTCTTCCACCCACGTCAGAATCCGCCGGCTTCCTGGAAGGCTTGCCAGCTGCGTGTTCTTCCGTGGTGGTTGATGTATGCCACCGCTGTGGAGATATCCGACTGAATTCGGATGTGCTTGCTTTTCAGCCACTGCTGGAAGGCTTGTAGGACAAGATACACTGCTCTGATTTCCAGAACATTGATCTGAAGGGTGGACTCTTGCTGAATCCACGTACCTTGAGCCCTGTGGTAGAGAAAAACTGCTCCCCACTCTGATAGACTCGTGCCTGTCGTAACTACCGCCCAGGCTGGGGGTAGGAAGAACTTTCTTTCTGACCATGAGGTGGGAAGAAGCCACCACCGTAGAGAGTCTTTGGCCGCCTGAGAAAGGGAGACGTCTCTGTCGATGGGCGTCGACCTCCCGTCTCATTGGCGGAGAAGTCCCATTGTAGTGGACGCAGATGAAACTGCGCGAAAGGGACTGCCGCCCTTGCTACCATCTTACGTGAGAAGTGCATGAGGCGTCTCAATGTGTGCGACTGATCCTAAGGAGAGATTGCAGCCTTGTCTGTAGTGAACGCTGTTTGTCTAGCGGAAGCTTCACTATCGCTGAGAGAGTATGAAACTCCATGCCTAGATATGTTAGCGATTGGCCCGGGGTCGGATCTGACTTTGAAAAGTTGATGATCCACCCGAAACTCTGGAGAGTCTCCAGCGCAACGTTCGGCTGTGTTGGCATGTTCCTTAAGAGGGTGCCTTGACAAGTAGATCTCCCATGAAACATTGAGGCGATGACGGAGCGGGGGGATTACATCCGGAACCGTCTGGTGTTCACGAGCTGGTTGAGCCGTGTTAGACCCAGAACGGGACGGAAATACTCGTCTTTTCTTGGCACCGCAAATAATTCGGAGTAGAAACCGTGACCTTGTTCCTGAAGAGGAACGGGGGTCAGCACTCGTTGTGCCTGTAGAGTGCCCACCGCCTGCAGAAGAGCATCGGCTCGGTCGGGAGGTGGAGAAGTCCTGAAGAATTGAGTTGGAGGACGAGAACTGAACTCTATCCTGTACCCGTGAGACAGAATGTCTCTCACCCAACGGTCTTTGACCTGTGACAGCTAAATATCGCCAAGGCGGGAGAGCCTGCTACCGACCGAGGATGCGGATAGAGGAGGCCGCAAGTCATGAGGAAGCCTCTTGGAAGCGGGTTTTCAGGCTGTCTTTTTTGGGCGTGACTGAGTCCGCCAAGAAAACTGAGCTCCTCTGATCCTTTTGAGTCCTCTTTGACGAGGAGAAATGGGATCTGCCCGAGCCTTGAAAAGACCGAAAACCCCGACTGTCCCTTGGTATGTTGGGGTTTGTTTTGTCTGGGCTGAGGTAAGGAAGAATCCTTACTCTTGAACTGTTTAATGATTACATTTCACGCACACTAAACAGTCTGTCCGCAGAACAAGGCAAACTGGTTAGCCCTTTCTTGGAAGCAGAATCTGCCTTCCATTCAGTTAACACCCAGGCTCTGCGTAAAACCACGGAGTTAGCGGACGCCACTGCCGTACGGTTCGCAGAGTCTAGGACAGCATTACTCGCATAAGACGCAAATGCAGACATTTGAGCCGTTAAGGATGCCACTTGCGGAACAGATGTACGTGTGACCGTGTCCATCTGTGTAAGACAAGCTGAAGTAGCTTGGAGTGCCTCTACGGCTGCGAATGCTGGAGCTAACAGCGCGCCGATAGCCTCATAGATGGATTTCGACCAGAGATCCCTCTGTCTGTCAGTGGCATCTTTAAGTGCAGCCCCCTCTTCCACTGCAACTTATGGATCTAGCTGCAAGCTGGAGATTGGAGGATGCCCCTTGGAACACTGGGTCCAGCCATCGCCCACGTCAGGGGGTAGGGATAACGTGTATCCTCAGCCGTTTGGAGACGCGCTTAACTGGATAAGCGTGGTGTTCCTGGACTGCCTGTGTAAAATCAGGGTGGTCAAGGAAAGTATTTAATTTACGCTTGGGATACGTGAATGGAATTTCTCCTGCTGTGAAGCTGACTCTTCCACTGGAGGAGCTGGGGGAGAAATAACTAACATTCTATTGATGGACGCTATGAGATTATTGACTATGGCGTCACCATCAGGTGTATCCAGATTGAGAGCGGTCTCAGGATTAGAATCTTGAGCAGCTACCTCCGCCATCACACAGAGAGTCCGCTTGCTGGGACCCTTTGAGGGCCGCTCATAGTGAGCCTCTCAGGCTGTCTGGGACTGTCGTCCGTGTCAGAGCCGTCACTCTGGGAAGCACATGACACCCTTGGAGCTTAAAGTTGTTCCCACTGAGGGGGACCATGGATAATGAATGAACAGTGGCCATGGATTTGAGAGACTTGTCTGGACTGCAAGGCTTCTAGTATCATAGCCATAGTCCCAGAAAATCTGTCAGTAAATACTGCAGGCTCCGTCCCCATTGCAGAGACTCCGTTGCATACAATGGGGGTCTATGTACACTGCCGGCCATATAGCCATACGTGCTGTACCGACTGCATAGAAAACATGTGCTTCTGCACCTCTGTTTTACACAGAGAATATGCTGTTATCTCCTCCGCACAATGAAGGAGGGTATATACAAAAAAGCAGCTGAACAGTGCAATGTATAGTGAACAAGCATATATGTATATGTGCACTTCAGCACTAGTGGAGTCAGCACTACAGGTGCTGCTTAACGCCTGGTCACAGCGTTTGTGTGACTATCCGAATCCCTGCTAGGGATTCCTAAACTTGTCTCTTCTGTCGCTACAGAAAAACACTGACAATAATGGCGTTGGCGTCCTTGCAGAGGAAGAAGCCGTGGGCGTGCCTGAGAAAGTGCGGGAATCCGGCTTCACAGTGCACACAGTGAGAGAGGTGGAGTATGCAAAGCATACTCCAGCTCTCAGCGCTGCCGGCTTCACAGTGCACACAGTGAGAGGGGTGGAGTATGCAAAGCATGCTCCAGCTCTCAGCGCTGCGGTGCTGTGCAGCGTCACGCCCCTACCCTGACTGGCAGGTCTGTGGGCGGTAACGAAGTGAGACTAGGCCGCGCAAGCCGGGGACTCGAGTGATAAGCGCGGCCGGCATATAAGCCTTGGTCGGCGCGGAAGTCCCCGGCGCACCACAAGTCCCAGCCGCGCCCGAAGAAGGGAATTTTGTTACTTACCGTAAATTCCTTTTCTTCTAGCTCTTATTGGGAGACCCAGACGATTGGGGTATAGCTACTGCCTCCGGAGGCCACACAAAGCACTACACTAAAAAGTGCAAGGCCCCTCCCCTTCTGGCTATACCCCCCGTGGTATCACGGGTTCTCCAGTTTTAGTGCCAAAGCAAGAAGGAGGAAAGCCAATAACTGGTTTAAACAAATTAACTCCGAGTAACATCGGAGAACTGAAAAACCGTTCAACATGAACAACATGTGTACCCGCAAACAACAAAAACATCCCGAAGGACAACAGGGCGGGTGCTGGGTCTCCCAATAAGAGCTAGAAGAAAAGGAATTTACGGTAAGTAACAAAATTCCCTTCTTCTTCGGCGCTCTATTGGGAGACCCAGACGATTGGGACGTCCAAAAGCTGTCCCTGGGTGGGTAAAGAAATACCTCATGTTAGGGCTGCAAAACAGCCCTCCCCTACGGGGGTGTCACTGCCGCCTGCAGGACTCTTCTACCTAAGCTGGCATCCGCCGAAGCATAGGTATGCACCTGATAATGCTTGGTGAAAGTGTGCAGACTGGACCAGGTAGCTGCCTGGTACACTTGTTGAGCCGAAGCCTGGTGTCGTAATGCCCAGGACGCACCCACGGCTCTGGTTGAGTGGGCTTTTAGCCCTGAAGGAACCGGAAGCCCCGCAGAACGGTAGGCCTCTAGAATTGGTTCTTTGATCCATCGAGCCAGGGTGGCTTTAGAAGCCTGCAACCCCTTGCGCGGACCAGCGACAAGGACAAAAAGTGCATCGGAACGGCGCATGGGCGCCGTGCGGGAAATGTAGAGTCTGAGTGCTCTCACCAGATCTAACAAACGTAAGTCCTTTTCATACCGGTGAACCGGATGAGGACAAAAGGAAGGCAAGGATATATCCTGATTAAGATGAAATGAGGATACGACCTTAGGGAGAAACTCCGGAATGGGGCGCAGCACTACCTTGTCCTGGTGGAACACCAGGAAGGGAGCCTTGGATGAAAGAGCTGCCAGCTCAGACACTCGCCGAAGCGATGTGATCGCAACGAGAAACGCCACCTTCTGTGACAGGCGAGAAAGGAAACTTCCTTCAGAGGCTCGAAAGGCGGCTTCTGGAGAGCAACTAATACCCTGTTGAGATCCCATGGATCTAACGGCCGCTTGTACGGGGGTACGATATGACAGACCCCCTGTAGGAACGTGCGCACCTTAGAAAGACATGCTAGACGCTTCTGAAAAAACACGGATAGTGCCGAGACTTCCCCCTCAAGGAAGCCGAGCGACAAGCCCTTTTCTAACCCCGATTGCAGGAAGGAAAGAAAAGTAGGCAATGCAAATGGCCAGGGAGACACTCCCTGAGCCGAGCACCAGGTTAAGAAAATCTTCCATGTTCTGTGGTAGATCTTAGCAGAGGTGGACTTCCTAGCCTGTTTCATGGTGGCAACGACCCCTTGGGATAATCCTGAAGACGCTAGGATCCAGGACTCAATGGCCACACAGTCAGGTTCAGGGCCGCAGAATTCCGATGGAAAAACGGCCCTTGGGACAGTAAGTCTGGCCAGCCTGGTAGTGACCACGGTCGGCCGACCGTGAGATGCCACAGATCCGGGTACCACGATCTCCTCGGCCAGTCTGGGGCGACGAGTATGACGCGGCTGCAATCGGATCTGATTTTTTGCGCAGTACTCTGGGCAAGAGTGCCAGAGGTGGAAACACATATGTGAGCCGGAACTGCGACCAATCTTGCACTAAGGCGTCTGCCGCCAGAGCTCTGTGATCGCGCGATCGTGCCATAAATGCCGGGACCTTGTTGTTGTGCCGAGACGCCATTAGGTCGACGTCCGGCACCCCCCAGCGGCGACAGATTTCCTGAAACACGTCCGGGTGAAGGGACCATTCCCCTGCGTCCATACCCTGGCGACTGAGGAAGTCTGCTTCCCAGTTTTCTACGCCCGGGATGTGAACTGCGGATATGGTGGATGCTGTGTCCTCCACCCACATGAGGATTCGCCGGACTTCCTGGAAGGCTTGCCGACTGCGCGTCCCTCCTTGGTGGTTGATGTATGCCACCGCTGTGGAGTTGTCCGACTGGATTCGGATCTGCTCTCTTTCTAGCCACTGCTGGAAAGCTAGTAGGGTAAGATACCCTGCCCCGATTTCCAGAACATTGATCTGAAGGGTGGACTCCTGCTGAGTCCACGTCCCCTGAGCCCTGTGGCGGAGACAAACTGCTCCCCACCCTGACAGACTCGTATCTGTCGTGACCACTGCCCAGGATGGGGGTAGGAAGGATCTTCACTGTGACAATGAGGTGGGAATAAGCCACCATTGCAGAGAGTCCTTGGCCGTCTGGGAAAGGGAGACTTTCCTGTCCAGGGAGGTTGACTGCCCGTCCCATTGGCGGAGAATGTCCCCTTGCAGTTGGCGCAGATGAAACTGCGCAAAGGGAACTGCCTCCATGGCTGCCACCATCTTCCCTAGGAAGTGCATGAGGCGCCTTAAGGGGTGCGACTGGCCTTGAAGGAGAGACTGCACCTCTGTTTGCAGTGAACGCTGCTTGTTCAGCGGAAGCTTCACTATCGCTGATAGAGTGTGAACTCCATGCCGAGATACGTTAGTGATTGAGTCGGTGACCGATTTGACCTTGCCAAATTGATGATCCACCCGAAAGTCTGGAGAGTCTCCAGCGTAACATTCAGGCTGCGTTGTCATGCCTCGAGGGAGGGTGCTTTGACGAGTAGATCGTCCAAGTAAGGGATCACCGGGTGTCCCTGAGAGTGCAAGACTGCTACCACTGCTGCCATGACCTTGGTGAACACCCGTGGGGCTGTCGCCAGACCGAATGGCAGAGCTACGAACTGAAGATGGTCGTCTCCTATCACAAAACGTAGAAAACGTTGGTGCTCCGTAGCAATTGGCACGTGGAGATAGGCATCTTTGATGTCTGTTGAGGCAAGGAAGTCTCCTCGAGACATTGAGGTAATGACGGATCGGAGGGATTCCATCCGGAACCGCCTGGCGTTCGCATGCTTATTGAGCAGTTTTAGGTCCAGAACAGGACGGAAGGAGCCGTCCTTTTTTGGAGCCACAAAGAGATTGGAGTACAAACCCTCGCCCTCGTTCCTGAGGGGGGACAGGGATCACCACTCCTTCTGCTCTTAGAGCGTCCACCGCCTGCAGCAGGGCATCTGCTCGGTGGGGAGGTGGGGCCGTTCTGAAGAATGGAGTCGGAGGACGAGAACAGAACACTGTCCTGTGCACGTGAGCACAATGTCCGTCACCCACCGGTCTGTGACCTGTGGCAGCTAAATGTCGCCAAAGGCGGGGGAGTCTGCCATCAACCGCGGATGCGGAGAGAGAGAGAGAGCTGAGAGTCATGAGGAGACCGCCTTGGTAGCGGTTCCTCCGGCTGCCTTCCTTGGGCGTGATTGAGCCCGGCCGGAATCTGAGCCCGTCTGAGGTTTTGTAGCCCTTTTGCACGAGGACAATTGGGACCTGCCGGAGCTTGGGAAGGACCGAAACCTCGACTGTACTTTTAGGACAGCATTAATAGGGTAAGTCGCAGTGCAGACATTGCGGAGTTACGGACGCCTCTGCGGTACAGATGTACATGTGCTCAAGGCCAGCTGCGCAAGAACAGCTGAAAAGGTTAGGTTGCCTATACGGCTGTGAATGCCGGAGCAACCGACACGCCGATAGCCTCCTAGACAGATTTCAACCAGAGTCCATCTGTCTGTGAATGGCATCTTTAAGTGAAGCCCCATCTCCAGTGCAACTATGGCTCTAGACGCAAGCCTGGAGATTGGAGAATCCACCTTTGGACCCTGGGTCCAGCGCTTGACCACGTCAGGGGAAAAGGGATAACGTGTATCTTAAAAAAACGTTTGGAGAAGACGCTTATCTGGTAAGCGTGGTGTTTCTGGACTGCTTCTCTGAAGTCAGCGTGGCCAGAAAAATACTCAATATCCGTTTGAGATACTGAAAAGGGACTTCTCCTGCTGTGAAGCTGACTCCTCCACTGGGGGAGCTGAGGGAGAAAGATCCAACCTTCCATTGATGGACGCTATAGGATCATTCCGTATGGCGTTACCATCCGGTGTATCCGGATTGATAGCGATGTCAGGATCAAAGTCCTGGAGAGCTGCCTTATCATACAGAGAGTCCTCCTGGGACCCCCCGTTCCAAATGAGGTTGGTCAGGAAGATTGCCCATGGCCTGTCTGGACTGCAAGTCTCTATCTTATGACAATATATCTGTCGAAACTGCAACTCCGTCCCTGTCCTTGGACAGGGATGACAGGTGGTTTCTTTGGCCACGACTAGTAGAGACCCCGGCAGACGAAGTGCTAGAGACCCCGGCAGACGAAGTGCTACAGGGGAGCATGCACACAATGGGACGGTGTCATGAACAGCATCCCATGTAGTAAAAAAAACAGCACTGAAAATCTGTGTTGCTTTTTTGCCGCTGCCGACTAGCCATCTAGAAGTATATAGCCAAGATTGGTGACCGTACAGTGCAATGTATAGCATACAGGCATAAAGTACAAATGAACACTGCAGCACAAGCAATACAAGCAGCATAGAAGCCTGTGCCCTGGCACCCCTGCTCTTCTGCTGCTGTATACTAGTCATCTAGGGGAATATAGCCCAGAAGAGTGACCATACAGTGCAATGTATAGCATACAAGCATAAAGTACAAATGACCACTGCAGTACAAGCAATACAAGCAGCATAGAAGCCTGTGCCCTGGCACCCCAGCTCTTCTGCTGCTGTAGACTAGTCATCTAGGGGAATATAGCCCAGAAGAGTGACCATACAGTGCAATGTATAGCATACAAGCACAAGTACAAATGCACACTGCAGCCCATGCAATACAAGCAGCATAGAAAAAAACCTGTGCCCCAGCACCCTTGGTTTTCTGCTGCTGTAGTCTAGCCATTCCAGGAGAATATAGCTAAGACTAGCGACTGTACAGTGCAGTGTATAGCATACAAGCATAAACACAAATGAACACTTCAGTACGTGCAATACAAGCAGCCTAGAAAGCCTGTGCCTTAGCACACCTGCTTTCCTGCTGCTGATGTGTCGCTCTCCAAGCGGGCATATAGCGACCTATGCAGTTAAAATACACATGTACACACTGCAGTATATATTGGGGTCAGCACTATGCGTGCCGCTTACCGCCCGCCTATAAGCGGGTGTATGGTCGCCACCGTCCTGCCTGGTTGCCGAAAGTCCGAGCTCGGACTGCAGTAATGGCTGCCGGCGTCTTCCCCAACTCGTGTGAGGAGGGGCGGGCCGTGGGCGTGCCCCAAGTCAGAGCGGGAATCCGGCGTCCGACAGTGTGCAGTGAGAGGGCTGGAGCATGTAAATAAGGCTCCAGCCCTCGGCGCTGCTGATTGCTCAGCATCTGTCCCCTTCCCTGAGTGACAGGGAGGGGGCGGGAACGAAGCGGCACTAGGCCGCAGAAGCCGGGGACTGGATTTATAAGCGCCGCCGCCGTAAAAGTGCGGTCGGCGCCCAGTCCCCGGCGAACTACAAGTCCCAGCCGCGCCGCCGCTCCCGGAGCGTCCGGCGCGGTAGTTCCCAATACACGAAGTCACTCAGCTAGGCTGCAGTGACTGTAACCCTTTACTGTCCCCGGCGCACTAGCACACCCAGCAAGTCCGGAGTGTGCTGTGCCTGTGTGTACGGGGACACAGAGTACCTGTAATGGTGCAGGGCCATGTCCCTGAACGGTACTCCAGCTCCGTATCCAGCAGGTTCAAATGGGTCTGTGGATGGAGCCCGGCCTCAGGGCTTTGAGGCCGGCAGGATCCCACTTCCTCAGAGCCCCCCAGGGGGATGTGGAAGGAAAGCAGCATGTGGGCTCCAGCCTCCGTACCAGCAATAGGTACCTCAACCTTACAACACCATCAACGGGTGAGAAGGGAGCATGCTGGGGGCCCTATATGGGCCCTCTTTTCTTCCATCCGAAATAGTCAGCAGCTACTGCTGACTAAAATCTGTGGAGCTATGCATGGATGTCTGACCTCCTTCGCACAAAGCTTGAAAACTGGAGAACCCGTGATACCACGGGGGGGGTATAGCCAGAAGGGGAGGGGCCTTGCACTTTTTAGTGTAGTGCTTTGTGTGGCCTCCGGAGGCAGTAGCTATACCCCAATCGTCTGGGTCTCCCAATAGAGCGCTGAAGAAATAAAATTGGCAACGGCGGTTAGCGCGGTAGTCCCCTAATACACTAACACACCCAGCAAGCTGTAGTGTGCGATGGCACTAGTTGGCACTAGATGGCACAGTGCTGCCGTGTGTCCGTGCGCGGTCCCCACAGGGACACAGAGTACCTCAACGTAGCAGGGCCATGTCCCTGAGGATACTCCGCTCCATGTCCAGCAGGTTCTCTGGGTCTGTGGATGGAGCACGGCCTCAGTGCCTGGAGACCGATGATATCCCACTTCACCCAGAGCCCTAAGGGGATGGGGAAGGAAAGCAGCATGTGGGCTCCAGCCTCCGTACCCACAATGGGTACCTCAACCTTAACAAACACCTCCGACAAAAGTGGGGTGAGAAGGGAGCATGCTGGGGGCCCAAGTAAGGGCCCTCTTTTCTTCCATCCGACATAGTCAGCAGCTGCTGCTGACTAAACAGTGGAGCTATGCGTGGATGTCTGACCTCCTTCGCACAAAGCACAAAACTGGTGAGCCAGTGATCCCACTGGGGGTGTATAGCCAGAAGGGGAGGGGCCTTACACTTTTGAGTGTAATACTTTGTGTGGCCTCCGGAGGCAGTAGCTATACACCCAATTGTCTGGGTCTCCCAATGGAGCGACAAAGAAACATACAGTTAGGGACCTTAGATTGTGAGCCTCAATGGGGACAGTGTTGCCAATATATGTAAAGTGCTATGGAATGAATAGCGCTATATAAATGAATGAATTATTATTAGTCTCCTGATGAACCCCAATGTATGAGTGGGGGGAAACGCGTCGAGCAGAATAATGAAGGATGTGTCAAGACACCACCTGTTAAAGGGATCCTGTCAGGTGTAATATGCACCAGGACCACGAGCAGTTCTGGTGTATATTGCTAATCCCTGCCTCACCCATCCCTGTATACACTAGCATAGATAAAAAGATCTATAGAAAAAGGATTTCTAAAGATCTTATATTGTATGGTAATGAGCGCGGGGACTAGTCCCCTGGGCGTTGCTTCCCTTGCTAGTCGCCCCATTAGCATGTTAGTACACCCCTGTGGTCGTGCAGCGTCACATCACAGGATGATCTCACTCACCTCTCCACTGCCATTGCCGCCCGCCGTTGGATTTCGGCTCAGTGTGCATGATCCTGGAGGTCGGGTCATGCGCACTATGAAGCCGGGTGTACGCGTCCTGGCTTCAAACTGAAGTAGTGCGCATTAGCGAAACTCCGGGGGAATGTGCACTGAGCCCAAATCCAGCATCGGGCGGCGATGTCGGCGGAGAGGTGAGCGCAACTATGCCTCTGAGGCTGCGCATTCATTAGCATGATAGCACACAGCAGGGGCGTACTGACAAGATAATGGGGGAGGCGACTAGCCAGGGAAGTAACGCCCAGGGGACTAGTCCCGCGCTCATTAGCATATGATATAAGATCTTTAGAAATACTTTTATCTATGCTAGTGTATACAGGGACGGTTAGGCAGGGATTAGAATATACACCAGAACTGCTTGTGGTCCCGGGTGCATATTGGACCGGACAGGTTCCCTTTAAGTAAATAAAAAAAAAAAAACAAAACAAAAAACCTTGTTGGACAGAAATGGAGAAAACCTTAAGAATCTTTTGTTTTTTTTTGTTAATTTTCGCCCCCATCAGGTTCATGGTTTTGGCATGGAAAATGAATGAATGAATAAATAAAAAAAGGCTCTTCCAATCTCGATTCTCCAAATTCAGATCCCCCAATTCCCATATAAATTGTGGAGAGAACGTGGACCTGTAACCTTAGCCCCAATAATAAAAAGAAAGCCACATCCACGTGGACACAGACGCCGGCTCTTCCCTGGCGGGAGAAGTGGAGAAGTCACTTCTGAGGTGTGTGAATATTGTCTGACAGAGTCGGATATAAGAATGGTGATTGTGGAGCGCACGTTCTGCTTCTATGTATGTGCGCACTAGGCGTTTTTTTCACGCTGCATTTTTTTGTGCGTTTTTGTCTTAAAAAACGCACCCGCGGCTAAAAAACGCGACAAAAACGCACGCGTTTTTGCCGCGATTTGGTGCGTTTTTGCTCACTGCGTTTTTAATCAGTGCACAATGCCATTAAAGATTGTTGATGAAAAAAAAAAAAAAAAAAAAAGGTCTGATGTCATTTCCTTCAAAATGTTCATTGTATGCAGGAGAGCAGACAGCTGCAGAACTAGTGTATGCAGGAGAGCAGACAGCAGCTGCAGAACTACAAGTCTCAGCATCCTCCATTCATTAGTGTATGCAGGAGAGCAGACAGCAGCTGCAGAACTACAAGTCTCAGCATCCTCCATTCACTAGTGTATGCAGGAGAGCAGACAGCAGCTGCAGAACTACAAGGCTCAGCATCCTCCATTCACTATTGTATGCAGGAGAGCAGACAGCAGCTGCAGAACTACAAGGCTCAGCATCCTCCATTCACTAGTGTATGCAGGAGAGCAGACAGCAGCTGCAGAACTACAAGTCTCAGCATCCTCCATTCACTAGTGTATGCAGGAGAGCAGACAGCAGCTGCAGAACTACAAGGCTCAGCATCCTCCATTCATTAGTGTATGCAGGAGAGCAGACAGCAGCTGCAGAACTACAAGTCTCAGCATCCTCCATTCACTAGTGTATGCAGGAGAGCAGACAGCAGCTGCAGAACTACAAGGCTCAGCATCCTCCATTCACTATTGTATGCAGGAGAGCAGACAGCAGCTGCAGAACTACAAGGCTCAGCATCCTCCATTCACTAGTGTATGCAGGAGAGCAGACAGCAGCTGCAGAACTACAAGGCTCAGCATCCTCCATCCAGGACTGTATGCAGTTTTTTTGCCCAAAAAGAAAAAAAAAAATGATGTGGGCTTCGCCATATTTTTGTATGCTAGCCGGGTACAGCAGGCAGGTACGGGCTGCCCCCCAACCCCCAGCTGCCTATTTGTACTCGGCTGGGAACCAAAAATATAGAGAAGCCCTTTTTTTTTTAATTATTTCATGAATTTCATGAAATAATAAAAAAAAAAAAAAAAAATGACGTGAGCTTCGCCTAATTTTTGAGTCCAGCCGGGTACAACTAGGCAGCTGGGGATTGGAATCCACAGTGCAGGGTGCCCAAGCTTTCTGGGCACCCCCACTGCAAATTGCAGTCCGCAGCCACCCCAGAAAATGGCGCTTTCATAGAAGCGCCATCTTCTGGCGCTGTATCCAACTCTTCCAGCTGCCCTGATGCCGGGTGGCTAGCTGGGTAATAATGGAGTTAGGGCTAGCTGTATATTATCAGCTAGCCCTAAGCCCAAAATTCATGGTGTCACAC
Source organism: Anomaloglossus baeobatrachus (assembly GCF_048569485.1). NCBI lineage: Eukaryota > Metazoa > Chordata > Amphibia > Anura > Aromobatidae > Anomaloglossus > Anomaloglossus baeobatrachus. The sequence goes on from NC_134359.1 coordinate 291,856,249, forward strand.
CAATATTAGATATGGCCACCATGAATTTCTAGTAATGATAAAAAAAAAAAACACAAACACAGAAAAATATTTTTATTAGAAATAAAACACAACACAATTAGTGACTCCATCTTTATTGAAATAAAGAACCCCCCCTCCGTAGTAATCCTGGGTCAAGGGTCCCGCGCCGTCCAATCCGGATCCAATATCATCTGATCAGTTTGCTGGAAGGCAAAGCGATCAGATGATGTGTCAGGTCAAAGGACGTGAATCACATCACACATCAGCTGATTGTATAAAAGCCGATTATACAATCAGCTGATGCATCGGTGCAAAAAAAAAAATAATACTCACTTATGTGCTGTGCTGATTACCGGCAGCTCCTGGAGCGATCGATTGGACAGGAGTCTGATCCTGTCCGATCGCTGCAGGAGCTGCCGGTAATCAGCTGATGAAGTCCCCTGACGGCAAGATCAGCTGATAGCCGGCCGGGCGCGAAAAAGCCGGCGACAGCGCGAGACTACGATCAGCTGATGCGTCAGGTGACTGCATCAGGTGATCCACCGCCAGGTCCTGCAAGCAAGGTCCTGCCCCGGGGAGACTGCACACAGCCAGAGCGGCGGTACCGAGACAGGGGCTGGGAGCGGGCATGGCACCGGCAGACAGGTGAGTATGTGAGGCAAATCTTGGGATATGAAGAGGAATTATGATTTCCAGTCATAATCGCTCTCATCACTCCCTGGCAGTGCCCCCTCCCTTCTTGTTCTCAATGTCCACCATCTGGGAAGGTGTCACATCCCAGCAACACATCCCATGGCCATCTCCTGTGATATGGAGATTAGATGACCTGGGAACAATGGACACAGGATGACCCCCTGCCGTCACCCTGTAACAAGAGTTGTATCTCATTATAAGGCTATGGAAGTATCCAGACAGAACGACTCCAGTAAAAAATGGTTCATATCTCGCAAGCCATATTTCCGATAAATGTGGCAACCATAAAAATGGTGTTTTCGCATGCGGACGATGCTGGCACACCTTTTTTATGGGAGCGGGAGCTTGGGAAGTACCCCAGGCGTGATATCAGCCAATGGGGAACTAGTAGACAAGTCATGAGTCCTCTCGTTCTGTAGCTAAATTCATAACTGTCACAATGAGAGCGTTGGCGTCCGCCTACGACGCTCCCAGGCAAAGTTATGGCCCATATTCCATGTTGTGGATATTGTCCATAACTCCAGCCAGGGGTGGAGCAGTGCTCCCTCTGAGGTCACTAAGGTAGGAGGGGACCTGGATTTGCCCAGGTTGATAACCCTACTTCGGCCATTTTCCAGTGTTCTTTTGCTCGGGGGCCTGGTTGGGAAAGACCTGTGAGGGAGTTCCTGGAAACCTGGTCTACAGCGCCCCCCTGTGGCCAGACGCACAAGGTAACTGCTGGAACTGTGTATGCCTGTTTGTAAACCATGCTTTATCTGTAACTGTACTCTGACATATGTATATTCTGTAGATTCCCTATTGTATATATTGTAGTTTCTAGTGTGCTTTAGGCTGATTAAATTATATAATTAATCTTGGGCTGTTCTGTTATCTCGATCTTGAATCCCACGTCTGGGTGTTCGGCTAATAGTTACCGTGAAGCGGTTGGTGGCAGCGAATTGTGCCAAGGATTATTGTGGGGAGGCCAGTGAGATTCGGGGAGGTTTTATATATTCCGCCCGCAGAGGTCGGGGGAATATATACCCTACTCTCACCGGGGACCCTTCAATAATCGGCATAAGTAGTATAGCGGCCTCCTTGCTTATTGTCGGGCAATTCCATAATTGGCCTGACTATAAGAGGGGCGCTAGAGAGCGCGTCACGTGCTCTGTCTGTCGGTCGGGAGGTATAAAGGAGGGGTGACCCCCACTTGTTACCCCCCGATTGTGACGTACTGGTAGCCAGCGCGGGGGATTTCTGAGTGACCCCCCCCGGTGGTTCGTGACATATTGGTGGCAAGCGGTGGGATCGAGATAATAGTGTGTGTGAGTGTGAGACCCATACTCCCAGACACTAAAGACTGCCTGCAGCAGCTGTGGCTGCTGGGGTCTTCAGACTAGCTCAACACTAGAGTGTCAGAGTGCAGATACTGTAAGGTGTGTGGGCGCATCAGGTGTCAGTTCTGTGTCAGTGACCAAAAGTCTGCAAGAATGGCTGATGGCACCAGGAGCAGAGCTATGCAACTGGCCAATGCTAAGGCAGGAGCCGAAGAGAGGGAGGACGGTGCTGTGGACAGCAATGAGGAGGTTGACCACGAGTCCTCCAGGAGCCCGACGCCAGAGAACCGTTCTGCAGAGGACAGCGCACAACCTGGCAATTATGGACAAGATGAGGAGCAGCTCACCCAAGGGTCCTCGACGAGCCAGATGCCAGTCCTCCGCTCTGAAATGGACAGTGAATCACCAGGCTCCGCAGCGGGCCGCAGATCACCACGTGCCATTCCACCAAGCCTGGGAGGCTCGGATAGCCTTCTTCAAATGGCTATGGCCCTACTCCAGGCTGGAGACCGGGAGGGCTACAAGGAACTCCTGGCAGAGCGCAGGGCAGAGCGGCAGGCCGCGCGTGAAGAGCGAGAGCGAGAGCGACAGGCAGACCGTGACCACCAGCTGCATCTAGCCAAGCTCCAGCCCTCATCAGCCACACTTGACCTTCAAGACACCAAACGTCCAAAGGTCCGTGTTGAGGACTTCCCAGTGCTGGAGAAGGATGGAGACTTGGACTCTTTCCTGACTGCTTTTGAACGGACTTGCCTGCAGCACCATCTGGACAAGGATCAGTGGGCCAAATACCTGACCCCCCGTCTAAGGGGTAAGGCCCTGGATATCCTTGGGGACTTGCCTGCTGAGGCAGATCAGGGCTACGACACCATCAAGCGGGCCCTGATCCAACAGTACAACCTCACTCCGGAGTCCTACCGCAAGAAGTTCCGGACCCTGCAAAAGGGACCAAAGGACTCCTGGGCTGACCACCGGCGGGCACTTGCCCGAGCTGCCGACCACTGGACCCAAGGCCTGCAGCTTTCCACCGGACCGGAGATCCTGGACTTGTTCATCACGGAGCAACTCTTGTGGAACTGCCCTGAGGATCTCCGCCAGTTCATCCGAGACCAGAAGCCAAAGGGGTCCACGGCTACAGCTGCCCTTGCCGATGACTACACCAACAATCGGGCTCCTGAGGCCAGGAGAGCAGCCACCAGCAGCACCTGGAGAGGGGGTAAGATGAATTCTGCGACTGCCCCACCTGCCCCTAGACTGCAGGGGGTGTCCCCCTCAACTCCCCTCTCCAGGCCCGTGGCAGAACCAAGACGGTGCCACCAGTGCAACCTACCTGGACACTTCAAGGCCATGTGCCCTCAGCGTCCCAAGGCCCCGGCTCCGTCCCCGTCCCAAGGGCCGCCCAAGGTGTATTGTGTGGGTGGGGGTGGTGGTAGGTCCCTGGACAGCTTCCAACCTGTCACCGTCGGCCGGTCTGTGACCATAGGACTGCAAGACAGCGCCTCGGAGGTGACTCTGGTGCGGCCTGAGATGGTGTCCCCCCAAGACTTGATACCTGGAAAAACCCTCGCTGTCTCCGGGATTGGAGGCATTGACCCGGCGCTGCCTGTTGCTGGCATTTATGTGGACTGGGGCGCAGGGCGAGGGGTGAGAGAGGTGGGGGTAACTGATCGGATCCCCGCAAACGTGTTACTTGGGACAGATTTGGGGCAGATAACCTCCCAGTTTGGGCCCCCCCCAAGGGCTGACCCTTCAGCCAGTACTGACATGCCTCCAGACAATGTTAATGTGTTCTCCATGAATGATGCAAGGGAGGAGGGAGTGAACTCTGATACTTCTGCTTGCATAGACACACACTCAGCTGCAGCTGTGACAGGGGAGGGGGTCAGAGAAAGGTGTGACCATGCCTCTACAAGTGATCAGCCAGTGAGCTGGGATCTGCTGCCCTCTGCAGGGATAAGCAGAGAGCAGGGTGCTGCAGGGGGAGGACCAGTGTGTGGGGTGGGGGCTACCACAGCTAATGTGGGGTCCCCAGAGATTTCACAGCGGGGTTCTGTTGCTGCAGGGGGGGAACAGGCAGGTGAGATTGGGGCCGGTCCAGGAGCGGAAGTGCTCCCAGGTAAGATCTCGGTACATGGTTCCCCCACAACCGGGGTGTCAGGAAGCCAGGTAGGTCTGCCTGAACCGGCGACTGGGTCAGGAACGGAGGAGGAGCAGGCACGACCCACGGTCGCAGCGGCTGTGGCCGCTGTCACCAGCAGTGGGAGTGCTGGAAGCCAAGGGGCCTCCCGGAGGTCCGATAGCTCTTCCCCTTCTGACCAAGTGGCAGCCGAGTCAGGTGGAGGCCAGGACACAGGTCCCGGGGTACTGACCGAAGATGTGACAGTCTCGTCGATTCTGGCCACATCTAGTCAGGGGTTTCAGGCAGCGTTAGAAGCTGACGACAGCCTGAAAGCTCTTAAGGAGCAGGCGGCACAGCCTCCCTCGGACTCGGACCCGGAGCGAGTGGTCTGGGACCAAGGACGGCTGTACCGGGTCACGGTCCAGCAGGGTTCACCGGAGGCGTGGCCCAGGGACCGACAGTTGGTGGTACCCTATCCGTTCCGGACGGAGTTGTTGCGGATCGCACATGAGATTCCGATGGCCGGACACCTAGGGATCGCTAAGACCAAGGCCAGGTTAAACCAGCATTTCTACTGGCCAAAAATGGGGGCCGATGTGGCTGCCTACTGCCGTTCGTGTGAAACCTGTCAGAGAGTGGGGAAGGCGGGGCCACACCCCAAAGCCCCACTGGTATCTCTGCCCATCATCGATGAGCCTTTCAGGAGGGTGGCTGTGGATCTGGTCGGCCCGCTGGCCATCCCCAGTAGCTCCGGGAAACGCCTCATACTGACGGTAGTGGACTATGCCACCCGGTACCCAGAAGCAGTGGCCTTGTCGTCCATTCGGGCTGACAAGGTGGCCACCGCATTGCTGGAGATTTTCTCCCGAGTGGGTTTTCCCCAGGAAATGCTCACTGACCGGGGGACCCAATTCATGTCCCAGCTGATGGAGGCCCTCTGTAAGCAAGTCCAGGTGCGACATCTGGTGGCCAGCCCGTACCATCCACAGACTAATGGCCTGTGCGAGCGGTTCAATGGCACCTTAAAGCAGATGCTTAAGATGTTGGTCGACTCCCACGGGCGTGACTGGGAGCGGTATCTCCCACACCTGTTATTTGCTTACCGGGAGGTTCCACAGGCCTCAACAGGATTCTCACCGTTTGAGCTCCTGTACGGGCGACGTGTGCGGGGCCCCCTGGCTCTGGTGAAAGAGGCTTGGGAAGGGGATTTGGCCACCCCTGGAGTGTCGGTTATCGAGTATGTCATGCGCTTCCGGGACAAAATGCAGGCCTTGACGCAACTGGTACACGACAATATGGCTCAAGCCCAGGCCGATCAGAAGCATTGGTACAACCAGAACGCTTGTGAGAGGACCTACCAAGTGGGTCAAAAGGTGTGGGTACTGGTCCCCGTACCACAGGACAAGCTTCAGGCAGCCTGGGAAGGCCCATACCTCGTGTACCAGCAGCTCAACCCTGTAACGTACCTGGTCACCCTGGACCCTGCCCGTGGAAGGCGGAAGCCCTTCCATGTGAACATGATGAAGGCACATCATGAGCGGGAGGCATGTGCGCTCCCCGTGTGCAACCTACCCGAGGAGGGAGAAGCGGAAACCCTCTTGGATATGCTAGCCCAGGTTAGGGCAGGCGGATCCATTGAGGATGTGGAGGTTGGCCACCAGCTCTTGGAGGACCAACGGTCCCAGCTGTGGGCCACCCTACACCCTTTCCGGGGGTTGTTTACCAACCAGCCCGGAAGGACTGACTTGGCTGTCCATCACGTGGACATTGGGGATCATCCCCCGATCCGGCGTTCAGCATATCGGGTCTCCCTGGAGGTGCAGCAACACATGCGCCAGGAGATTGACGAGATGCTGAAGCTGGGGGTGATCCAGGCATCCAACAGCGCTTGGGCCTCGCCTGTAGTCCTCGTCCCTAAGAAGGACCGAACCACTCGGTTCTGCGTGGACTACAGGGGGCTCAATGCTGTCACGGTCGCCGATGCGTACCCAATGCCACGCATCGATGACCTGCTCGATCAGTTGGCCGGGGCTCAGTACCTGACCATCATGGATCTGAGCCGGGGATATTGGCAGATCCCCCTGACTCGCAAGGCCAGGGAACGCTCTGCCTTTATTACCCCATTTGGACTGTACGAGTCCACGGTGATGCCATTCGGGATGAGGAATGCCCCTGCCACTTTCCAGCGGATGGTCAACACCCTGCTCAAGGGACTTGAAGGGTACGCGGCCGCGTACCTGGATGACATTGCCGTCTTCAGTCCCACCTGGGAAGATCACCTAGAGCATCTAGCACAGGTGCTCAGGCGGATCCACCAGGCAGGTTTGACCATCAAGCCGGGAAAGTGTCAGCTGGCCATGAGCGAGGTCCAGTACCTCGGTCACCGGGTAGGCGGGAGAACACTGAAGTCCGAGCCTGAGAAAGTGGAAGCCATCGCATCCTGGCCCACCCCCAGGACCAAGAAGCAGGTGATGTCCTTCTTGGGGACCGCTGGGTACTATAGGAGGTTTGTTCCATGCTATAGTAGCCTGGCAAAGCCCTTGACGGACCTCACCAAGAAGAAGCTGCCCTCTGCAGTCGATTGGACAATGGACTGCGAGACAGCCTTCCGGGCCCTAAAGGACGCCCTGTCCAGCCCGCCCGTGCTACAGGCAGCCGACTTCACGCGGCCGTTTGTAGTACAGACCGACGCCAGTGACTTCGGCCTCGGTGCGGTGCTCAGCCAGGTGGACTCTGCGAGCCAAGAGCACCCAGTCTTGTACCTGAGCAGGAAGCTGTTACCAAGGGAAGTGGCCTACTCCACAATGGAGAAGGAATGCCTAGCCATAGTGTGGGCTCTGCAGCGTCTGCAACCCTATCTATACGGGCGCCACTTCATCGTGGAGACGGACCACAATCCCCTCAGCTGGTTACACACTGTCTCTGGGACGAATGGACGGTTGTTGCGATGGAGCCTTGCGCTCCAGCAATACAACTTCACCATTCGCCACAAAAGGGGCCGGGACCACGGTAACGCAGACGGGCTGTCCCGACAAGGAGAGGTCGCGGACGGGCGCACGGGGGAACACCGGAGTGTGCTGCCCCCTAGCGCCCTCAAAAGGGGGGAGGTGTGAGGCAAATCTTGGGATATGAAGAGGAATTATGATTTCCAGTCATAATCGCTCTCATCACTCCCTGGCAGTGCCCCCTCCCTTCTTGTTCTCAATGTCCACCATCTGGGAAGGTGGCACATCCCAGCAACACATCCCATGGCCATCTCCTGTGATATGGAGATTAGATGACCTGGGAACAATGGACACAGGATGACCCCCTGCCGTCACCCTGTAACAAGAGTTGTATCTCATTATAAGGCTATGGAAGTATCCAGACAGAACGACTCCAGTAAAAAATGGTTCATATCTCGCAAGCCATATTTCCGATAAATGTGGCAACCATAAAAATGGTGTTTTCGCATGCGGACGATGCTGGCACACCTTTTTTATGGGAGCGGGAGCTTGGGAAGTACCCCAGGCGTGATATCAGCCAATGGGGAACTAGTAGACAAGTCATGAGTCCTCTCGTTCTGTAGCTAAATTCATAACTGTCACAATGAGGGCGTTGGCGTCCGCCTACGACGCTCCCAGGCAAAGTTATGGCCCATATTCCATGTTGTGGATATTGTCCATAACTCCAGCCAGGGGTGGAGCAGTGCTCCCTCTGAGGTCACTAAGGTAGGAGGGGACCTGGATTTGCCCAGGTTGATAACCCTACTTCGGCCATTTTCCAGTGTTCTTTTGCTCGGGGGCCTGGTTGGGAAAGACCTGTGAGGGAGTTCCTGGAAACCTGGTCCACGGCGCCCCCCTGTGGCCAGACGCACAAGGTAACTGCTGGAACTGTGTATGCCTGTTTGTAAACCATGCTTTATCTGTAACTGTACTCTGACATATGTATATTCTGTAGATTCCCTATTGTATATATTGTAGTTTCTAGTGTGGCTTTAGGCTGATTAAATTATATAATTAATCTTGGGCTGTTCTGTTATCTCGATCTTGAATCCCACGTCTGGGTGTTCGGCTAATAGTTACCGTGAAGCGGTTGGTGGCAGCGAATTGTGCCAAGGATTATTGTGGGGAGGCCAGTGAGATTCGGGGAGGTTTTATATATTCCGCCCGCAGAGGTCGGGGGAATATATACCCTACTCTCACCGGGGACCCTTCAATAATCGGCATAAGTAGTATAGCGGCCTCCTTGCTTATTGTCGGGCAATTCCATAATTGGCCTGACTATAAGAGGGGCGCTAGAGAGCGCGTCACGTGCTCTGTCTGTCGGTCGGGAGGTATAAAGGAGGGGTGACCCCCACTTGTTACCCCCCGATTGTGACGTACTGGTAGCCAGCGCGGGGGATTTCTGAGTGACCCCCCCCGGTGGTTCGTGACAGAGTATATATGACATTTTTTTTTTTCTACTGTTCACTTTTGTTTTCGCCGCTGCCTCCACCTCCCGCCCAGACACGGCGCCGCACGGCAGCATACATGCCCAGGACGGGAGGTGGAAGCAGCGGTGACGGTACCGGGAGGATTCACGCTTCTGTGTTTACCAACAGAAGGAATCCTCTTCCTGTACACGTCACTATACTGCCCACCCCTTGCGTTTATAGCTGCGTTTTTAGTAATAGAAACGCGGCTATATGCGTTTTTCATTGCGTTGTTGAACATCTCATTGAACTCAATGGGTGAAAAACGCAGTGAAAAACGCAGAAATAATTGACATGCTGCATTTTTGTGGTCACCACAAAAACGCAGCTACAAAAAAAACGCTGTGTGCGGATAGCACTTCTGAAAACCCATAGACATTGCTGGGGAAGCAATGTCACTGCGTTTTCAGCACAAAAACGCGGTAAAAAACGCCGCTAAAAACGTGGCAAAAACGCCTAGTGCGCACAAGGCCTAAGGGTACGCTCACATAAGCGTGAAAATCGGACGAGTGTAATGCGAGAAATTCTTGCATTGCACTCTGACCAATGTTAGGCAATGAGGTTGAGCTGTTGGTCAGCTTTTCTTGCACAGATTCTGGATGCGAGAATAGCGGCAGCATGCTGCGTTTTGCTGCTACCGCCGTATCCCTCGCACCCATTCAAGTGAATGGATGCGAGAGATACATCGGACTGCACTCGGATGTTATCCCAGTGCAGTGCAATATACGCACAGGCTGACAGTGGAGTAGATAGATGGGGGGGATTAACCCCTCCCTCTCCTCCGCAGCGCCCGCACTCAACTTCACAGCTGTGACCCGATCGCAAGAACGGGTTACAGTCGCATGACACTCGGCTCACGCTTGCAGCAGAGCCTGAGCCGGGGGACATTAGCATATCGCATCCGATGCCATACGCTCGTGTGAGTCCAGCCTAACAAAGCGTCTCTTCCACAAACACCAGAATAGAACCACCACAAACAATAGATCATAGGAACGAGTTGAAGAATAAAGCTGCTCCGAATCCGTGCATTAGGCTTGGGTTGTCCTAATATATTTCCCCTTTTGTAACATACTGCGTTTTTCGGTTTTATTTATTTATATATAAATTATATATATAAAAATTACATATATATGCGTGTGTGTGTATAAGTGTGTATAAATATAAATATATATATATAAATATTATATATATATATATTTTACAATCCAATTGTGATTAACTGGGAGCAGGCAGCAGTGGTGGTGAAGCGGGGGTCACAGGATGGTGGTGGAATAGGGTGATGTTGCGGGGGCTGTGCGGGGGCTGTGCTGGAGCTGCAAGCCGAGGGCACTGTGCTGGTTTTACGGGCGCCATCCTAAAAATGTCAACGGTGCGGACTTTAAGTAATGGAGCCCGGAGTAGTCACATGCACAGATAAGATCTTTAGCTGAGAGCCCTATCTGCACACGCACCAACTCCAGGCACTACTATTATTAAGTCCGCACCGCCAACATTTTCAAGATGGCGACCGCAGCCCCATACAGCAAAGCACCCTCAAGCCTGCAGCTCCAGCACAGCACAGCCCCAGCACAGCTAAATCAGCCTGCAGCCCCAGCACATCGCCCGCAGCCCCATACAGCAAAGCACCCTCAAGCCTGCAGCTCCAGCACATCGCCCGCAGCCCCATACAGCAAAGCACCCTCAAGCCTGCAGCTCCAGCACAGCACAGCCCCAGCACAGCTAAATCAGCCTGCAGCCCCAGCACATCGCCCGCAGCCCCATACAGCAAAGCACCCTCAAGCCTGCAGCTCCAGCACATCGCCCGCAGCCCCATACAGCAAAGCACCCTCAAGCCTGCAGCTCCAGCACAGCACAGCCCCAGCACAGCTAAATCAGCCTGCAGCCCCAGCACATCGCCCGCAGCCCCATACAGCAAAGCACCCTCAAGCCTGCAGCTCCAGCACATCGCCCGCAGCCCCATACAGCAAAGCACCCTCAAGCCTGCAGCTCCAGCACAGCACAGCTAAATCAGCCTGCAGCCCCAGCACATCGCCCGCAGCCCCATATAGCAAAGCACCCTCAGCTCGCAGCCCCAGCACATCGCCCGCAGCCCCATACAGCAAAGCACCCTCAAGCCCGCAGCTCCAGCACAGCACAGCCCCAGCACAGCTAAATCAGCCTGCAGCCCCAGCACATCGCCCGCAGCCCCATATAGCAAAGCACCCTCAGCTCGCAGCCCCAGCACATCGCCCGCAGCCCCATACAGCAAAGCACCCTCAAGCCTGCAGCTCCAGCACAGCACAGCTAAATCAGCTTGCAGCCCCAGCACATCGCCCGCAGCCCCATACAGCGCAGCTAAATCAGCCTGCAGCCCCATACAGCAAAGCACCCTCAGCTCGCAGCCCCAGCACATCGCCCGCAGCCCCATACAGCAAAGCACCCTCAACTCGCAGCTGCAGCACAGCGCAGCCCCAGCACAGCGCAACGCAGCCCCAGCACAGCGCAGCCCCAGCACATCGCCCGCAGCCCCATACAGCAAAGCACCCTCAGCTCGCAACCCCAGCACTGCTCCTGCAACCCCTCTTCACCATCCCCAGTAAGCAACATTTGTATTACTAGACGCACCCCTCATTTTCCTCCCAAATTCTTATAATCCTATTCTTATAATCTGAAAAATATGGTAAATCCTTTGGACTGTTTCTTTTTCCATAATATATATACATTTTTTTTTTTTTTTTTTAAATGTCCTCTTTTGTCCAAACACTGCTGCATCAGACCCCACTGATCCGGTGATAACCTTATCCCATCTTTTCCAGCCTCTGTATAGAGTAATGTTTCCATTCCAGGACAGAAAGCAGAGATCTTGAAAAAAGGAGAACAGACTTTTTTCCCCCCCGTAAGTTGCTATAGGCGCTACAACTCCCAATGGTCTTACATTTGTCAGGGCGTTGTATTTTGGTGTGTCCGGATCTCCCGCGCACACACTGTAAGGGGCCGGGGCACAGGGTGGGCTCTTACTTGGCGTACTTGACCTGGTTGTACTCCTTTAGCTCCGCGTGATACTTGCAGACCTGCTCCGGCATCGACTTGGCCACCGCTTCCTTCAGCTTCCGCAACGGCTCCCGCAATCGCTCGCTCTGCAAAGGGAGAGGACGTCAGTTATGGCTCCTCCGGTCGCCCCTCCACCTGCGCGCCCCTCCACCTGCGCTCCCCCCAGTCACTCCTCCACCTGCGCTCCCCCGAGTCGCCCCTCCACCTGCGCTCCCCCCAGTCGCCCCTCCACCTGCGCTCCCCCCAGTCGCCCCTCCACCTGCGCTCCCTCCCAGTCGCCCCTCCACCTGCGCTCCCTCCCAGTCGCCCCTCCACCTGCGCTCCCTCCCAGTCGCCCCTCCACCTGCGCTCCCTCCCAGTCGCCCCTCCACCTGCGCTCCCTCCCAGTCGCCCCTCCACCTGCGCTCCCTCCCAGTCGCCCCTCCACCTGCGATCCCTCCCAGTCGCCCCTCCACCTGCGCTCCCCCTAGTCGCCCCTCCACCTGCGCTCCCCCCAGTCGCCCCTCCACCTGCGCTCCCCCCCGGTCGCCCCTCCACCTGCGCTCCCCCCCAGTCGCGCCTCCACCTGCGCTGCCCCCCGGTCGTGCCTCCACCTGCGCTCCCTCCCAGTCGCGCCTCCACCTCTGCACGCTTCTACCATCCTCATACACTTTGTGCTCAGATTCTTCACAATGTAAAGATTTCCCTGCTTGCTGTCAATGACTAGAAACCATCCCTTTCAGCCCAGCTCTCACATCTGGAGTTTGTAACAATGTGTCAGTGAAGACGTCCTCTCCGACAGCGGAGCACAATTTCCTGCACCGATACACTGTAACAAACCCATACAGGCATGAGAAGGACGGGGAGGGTTTGCAGCCTCTGGTGGATGCCCCATTCACCGACAGCCAGCAGAGATCCTAATGGGGGAAGAATTAAAACACAAAGTGATGCTTAATGGATCTGTCACCTTTGCTTCCATTATTTTATTATCTTAATGGTTACCTCCTAATGATAGGGCCGGGGACAACCCCGGATCGCTGGGAACCTATTTGGAGCGGGGGTGGTGCATGTGCACCTCGCTCCTATCACTCTGCCAGGACCATTGAGCCCTCAGGATGGGTGGAGGGTCCCGGCGGTGGGACCCCCTGCACTCGAGAAGTTACCCCCTATCCTTAAGATAGAGGTTAACTTCTACTCTTAGCACATACCCTATAAAGCAAATATTGCTGCGACCCTGCGAAAGATCATGGCTACGTGTCCTACGATTTTGCTTCCACAGCTCCTCTGCAGACCTATGTGTCGCCATGGTAACAGACAACAGTCCGATCCTGTAGTCAGCCCCATCGGTTTCTTCATCGCTATCCACATAAAGGAGAAATAGGAGGGAACGCGGCTGCAGGTCTGGTTCTTTGCTGTTACCACAGAGGCACCATAGTTCTGCGCAGGAGCTGTAGGCACAAAACGGTGGGAGGCTTTTTCATTTAAGCCTATTGCAAAATCGCCTCCCACCCCCCCCTTCACAGACATGGATGAAGTCTCGAAAAGGAATTCATTAGACCGCTGCATCCAATCACTAACCGGGGTGTAGTATATTTGCATCTACGGCACAAGGCCAGTGATTGGCTGCAGCGGTCAAGCTAGTGATGGAAAGGTGGCGGTATTATGGCCGTTCACTCACCTGTTTGTGCATGTAGAGGCGGCTCGACCACTTCACCAGAATGTCCTTACTGCAGGGGAGGATGGAGGACAGGTGGCTGAACACCGAGGAGCGCTGGCCCGTGCTCAGCTCCCGACACAGCAGGTAAATGCTGCAGGAAAAAAAGAAACATGAATAAGACTGCGGGGGAGCAGCGTACACATAACGGAGACCTCCACAAGGATGGCCGGCATCACAGGGCTAAAGAGCAGTGCTCACATCTACAGTGTGCCCACCGCCATTACCTTGAGAACGGCGGCAGCTATAGGCATAGAAGTGGTGTCTAGGTATAGTACAGTGTCAGCTATAGGCATAGAAGTGGAGTCTAGGTATAGTACAGTGTCACGAATAGGCATAGAAATGGCGTCTAGGTAAAGTAGTGTCAGCTATAGTCATAGAAGTGGTGTCTAGGTATAGTAAAGTGTCAGCTATAGGCATAGAAGTGGTGTCTAGGTATACTACAGTGTCACGAATAGGCATAGAAGTGGCGTCTAGGTAAAGTAGTGTCAGCTATAGTCATAGAAGTGGTGTCTATGTATAGTAAAGTGTCAGCTATAGTCATAGAAGTGGTGTCTAGGGATAGTAAAGTGTCAGCTATAGGCATAGAAGTGGTGTCTAGGGATAGTAAAGTGTCAGCTATAGGCATAGAAGTGGTGTCTAGGGATAGTAAAGTGTCAGCTATAGGCATAGAAGTGGTGTCTAGGAATAGTAAAGTGTCAGCTATAGGCATAGACGTGGTGTCTAGGTATAGTAAAGTGTCAGCTATAGGCATAGAAGTGGTGTCTAGGTATAGTAAAGTGTCAGCTATAGGCATAGAAGTGGTGTCTAGGTAAAGTGTCAGCTATAGGCATAGAAGTGGCATCTAGCTTTAGTAAAGTTTCAGCTAGAGACATAGAAGTGGTGTCTAGGGATAGTAAAGTAGCCATGTACTACGCTATGAAACCACCTATAGCACCACCTGGTGGAAAAACACGGCGTTAGCATTTTTATCTCGAAAACGGAACGAGATAGAGAAAAAAAAGTGATTTAAAAAATTGCAGGGCATCATCAATTCAATATGAATCGACACTTTGCATACAGAAATGCTATGATAGGAAACCCATGACCCCTCCAAAACATTGAATGCTGGTCACGCATATGGCGCTCATTAGTGGCCCCCGTCAGCTACAATGCACATCCGGCCTCTGCACAGCATACTGTATCTTGCTGCAATGCACATCTGGCCTCTGCACAGCATACTGTATCTGGCTGCACGTTGTGCAATATGGTAGGTGACACGTTTGCACAAGCATCTGTGATACGTCATCGTAGGTCCTGCAATGTTGGTGGAGGGGTCGCATACACCTGCTGTTTGATGTGACCTCACAGAAAGAAGTCCAATGGGGTCAGGTCAGGTGAGCGGAGGCCACGCAGCCTCCATACCCAATGACTTGTAGGAAGGTCTCCATGAGGTATCGCTTCACGTCCGCAGCCTTGTGAGGTTTACACCTTCTAATCATAGCATTTCTGTATGCAAGGTGTCGATTCGTATTGAATTGATGATGCCCTACAACTTTGTAATTCACTTTTTTTCTCTCTCGTTCTGTTTTCGAGATAAAGAAGGGAATTTTGTTTACTTACCGTAAATTCCTTTTCTTCTAGCTCCAATTGGGAGACCCAGACAGTGGTGTATAGCTACTGCCTCTGGAGGCCGCACAAAGAACTACACTTAAAAGTATAAGGCCCCTCCCCTTCTGGCTATACACCCTCCCGTAGGAGTACGGATTCCTCAGTTTTAGTACCAAAGCAAGAAGGAGGAAAGCCAATAACAGTTTCAAAAACAAATTCAATCCGATAACAAGATCGGAGAACTTAAGAAACAACATGAACAACATGTGCACCCGAAAAACGAAACCCTAAGAACAAATAGGGCGGGTGCTGGGTCTCCCAATTGGAGCTAGAAGAAAAGGAATTTACGGTAAGTAAACAAAATTCCCTTCTTCTTTTTCGCTCCTAATTGGGAGACCCAGACAGTGGGACGTCCAAAAGCAGTCCCTGGGTGGGTAAAAAGATACCACATGAACGGGCTGTCAGACAGCCCTTTCCTACAGGTGGGCCACCGCCGCCTGAAGGACCTGTCTACCTAGGCTGGCATCTGCCGAAGCGTAGGTATGCACTTGATAGTGTTTGGTAAACGTGTGCAGACTCGACCAGGTAGCCGCCTGGCACACCTGCTGAGCCGTAGCCTGATGCCGCAATGCCCAGGACGCACCCACGGCTCTGGTAGAATGGGCCTTCAGTCCAGATGGAATCGGAAGCCCAGCAGAACGGTATGTGTGAAGAATTGGTTCCTTGATCCACCGCGCCAGGGTGGATTTGGAAGCCTGCGATCCCTTATGCTGACCAGCGACTAGGACAAAGAGCGCATCAGAACGGCGCAGAGACGCCGTGCGAGAAATGTAAATCCTGAGTGCTCTCACCAGGTCCAACAGATGTAAACCTTTCCTGACCATTGAGATGAATGTGAAGGCCCCTCATAGCGAGCCCGCTTAGGTTGCCTGGGGCCATCGTCCGAGTCAGAGTCTTCACCCTGAGGTGTATGTGCCCGTCCCGGAGCTTGGAAGTAATTCAGCTGAGGGGGACCAGGGGGCAATGATTGCACAGTGTCCGTGGCCTGAAGTACAGGCCTAGCTCGCAATGTGTCAAGAATTTGTGACATAGTGAGAGACATTCTGTCAGCAAAAGCCGTAAACTCAGTTCCTGTCACCTGGACAGCATTCACAGGTGGTACACCCTGGGTCACGTCCAGCAGAGGTCCCGACTGTGCAAGTGCCGCAGGGGCCGAGCACTGCACACAATGGGGGTCAGTGGAGCCTGCCGGTAGAAAAGTCCCACATGCGGTACAGGAAGCATATAATGTCTGTGCCTTGGCACCCTTGCGTTTTGTGGACGACATGCTGTTGGCTCTCTGCAATGTGAGAGAGTCTATAGCCAAAGGGCGACCAGCGCTATGCAGTACAAAGTATTTGCAGGAACAAAATACTAAGATTACTACTGGCACAAGAGGGGGTGAGCCCGGAGGGCTGCTTACCGCCCGCTGAATAGCGGGTAAGAGGCGCAGAATTCCTTGTCTGGGTCTCCCCTCTGTAGTTCAGCGTGTCAGCAGGAATGGCTGCCGGCGTCTGTGGAGAGGGGCGGCCCGTGGGAGTTCCCAAACAAAAGTGCGGGAAACAGTGTCCCCTCTGTGCCTATTGTGAGGGCTGGAGTATGTAAAAACGACTCCAGCCCTCAGCGCTGATGCACTGACCAGCGTCCCGCCCCTCTCCTGACTGGCAGGTCTGGGGGCGGGAACGAACGGAACAGGCCGCAAAAGCCGGGGACTCGAGTTATCAGCGCGGCCGCCGTAAAAGCGCGGCCCGCGCTGAAGTCCCCGGCGCACCACAAGTGCCAGCCGCGCCGCAGTCCCAGCGGCCGGCGCGACCGTTCCCCAAAAGTGTGCCCGCTTCAGCGAGCTGAATGAGGCCATGGCACAAGCGCCGCAGCGCTGATGTCCCCGGCGCACTACAACACCCAGCATGCTGCGGTGTGAGCGCCAAATGCACGGGGACACAGAGTACCTTGAGGAAGCAGGGCCATGTCCCTGATGTACTCCGCTCCATCCAGCATCTTCTCCAGGGGCTGTAGATGGAGCACGGTCTCAGTGCCTGGAGACCAGTAAATCCCACTTCACCCAGAGCCCTGTAAAAAGGGATGGGGAAGGAATCAGCATGTGGGCTCCAGCCACCGTACCCGCAATGGGTACCTCAACCTTACAAACACCTCCGACATACAGTGGGGTGAGAAGGGAGCATGCTGGGGGCCCTGTATGGGCCCTCTTTTCTTCCATCCGACATAGTCAGCAGCTGCTGCTGACTAAAAACAATGGAAGCTATGCGTGCGTGTCTGACCTCCTTCGCACAAAGCTAAAACTGAGGAATCCGTACTCCTACGGGAGGGTGTATAGCCAGAAGGGGAGGGGCCTTACACTTTTAAGTGTAGTTCTTTGTGCGGCCTCCAGAGGCAGTAGCTATACACCCACTGTCACACTACTGTCTGGGTCTCCCAATTAGGAGCGAAAAAGAAATGCCAACTCCGTTGTTTTCCACCAGGTGGCGCTATAGGTGGTTTCATTGCGTAGCGCATGGCTACTTTACTATACCTAGACACCACTTCTATGCCTATAGCTGCCGCCGCTCTCAAGTTACTGGCGGTGGACAGGATATGGGTGGACACTGTATATAGGTGCGGTGTATACAGGATATGGGTAGACACTGTATATAGGTGCGGTGTTATACAGGATAGGGGTGGACACACTGTATATAGGTGCGGTGTATACAGGAGATGGGTGGACACACTGTATATAGGTGCGGTGTATACAGGATATGGGTGGTCACACTGTATATAGGTGCGGTGTATACAGGATATGGGTGGACACACTGTATATAGGTGCGGTGTATACAGGATATGGGTGGACACACTGTATATAGGTGCGGTGTATACAGGATATGGGAGGACGCACTGTATATAGGTGCGGTGTATACAGGATATGGGTGGACACACTGTATATAGGTGCGGTGTATACAGGATATGGGTGGACACGCTGTATATAGGTGCGGTGTATACAGGATATGGGTGGACACACTGTATATAGGTGCGGTGTATACAGGATATGGGTGGACACGCTGTATATAGGTGCGGTGTATACAGGATATGGGTGGACACACTGTACAGCAAAAAGTTTGCCTAAGGGACTGAAAAAAGAAGGGAATTTTGTTTACTTACCGTAAATTCCTTTTCTTCTAGCTCTAATTGGGAGACCCAGACAATTGGGTGTATAGGCTATGCCTCCGGAGGCCGCACAAAGTACTACACTTAAAAGTGTTAAGCCCCTCCCCTTCTGCCTATACACCCCCGTGCTCCCACGGGCTCCTCAGTTTTGGTGCAAAAGCAAGAAGGAGGAAAAAGAATTATCAACTGGTTTAAAGTAACTTCAATCCGAAGAAATATCGGAGAACTAAAACCATTCAACATGAACAACATGTGTACACAAAAAAACAGGGGCGGGTGCTGGGTCTCCCAATTAGAGCTAGAAGAAAAGGAATTTACGGTAAGTAAACAAAATTCCCTTCTTCTTTGTCGCTCTATTGGGAGACCCAGACAATTGGGACGTCCAAAAGCAGTCCCTGGGTGGGTAAAATAATACCTCGTAGTAGAGCCGTAAAACGGCCCTTTCCTACAGGTGGGCAACCGCCGCCTGAAGGACTCGTCTACCTAGGCTGGCATCTGCCGAAGCATAGGTATGCACCTGATAGTGCTTCGTGAAAGTGTGCAGGCTCGACCAGGTAGCCGCCTGACACACCTGCCGAGCCGTAGCCTGGTGCCTCAAAGCCCAGGACGCACCCACGGCTCTGGTAGAATGGGCCTTCAGCCCTGAGGGAACCGGAAGCCCAGCCGAACGGTAAGCTTCGATAATTGGCTCCTTTATCCACCGAGCCAGGGTTGATTTGGAAGCCTGTGATCCTTTACGCTGGCCAGCGACAAGGACAAAGAGTGCATCCGAGCGGCGCAGGGGCGCCGTGCGGGAAATGTAGAGTCTGAGAGCTCTCACCAGATCCAACAAGTGCAAATCCTTTTCACATTGGTGAACTGGATGAGGACAAAAAGAGGGTAAGGAGATATCCTGATTGAGATGAAAGGAGGATACCACTTTAGGAAGAAATTCCGGAACCGACGTAGAACCACCTTGTCCTGGTGAAACACCAGGAAGGGGGCTTTGCATGACAGCGCTGCGAGCTCAGACACTCTCCGAAGTGAAGTGACTGCTACTAGAAAAACCACTTTCTGCGAAAGTCGTGAGAGGGAGATATCTCTCATTGGCTCGAAAGGTGGTTTCTGAAGAACCATCAGCACCCTGTTTAGATCCCAGGGTTCTAACGGACGCTTGTAAGGTGGAACTATGTGACAAACCCCCTGCAGGAACGTGCGTACCTGTGGAAGTCTAGCTAGGCGCTTCTGGAAAAACACAGAGAGCGCAGAGACTTGTCCCTTAAGGGAGCCTAGCGACAAACCCTTTTCCAGTCCAGATTGAAGGAAGGACAGAAAAGTAGGTAATGCAAATGGCCAGGGTGAAAAACCCTGAGCAGAGCACCACGACAGAAAAATTTTCCACGTCCTGTGATAGATCTTGGCGGACGTAGTTTCCTAGCCTGTCTCATAGTGGCAATGACCTCTTGAGATAACCCTGAAGACGCTAGGATCCAGGACTCAATGGCCACACAGAGTCAGGTTGAGGGCCGCAGAATTCAGATGGAAAAACGGCCCTTGAGATAGCAAGTCTGGTCGGTCTGGCAGTGCCCACGGTCGGCCGACCGTGAGATGCCACAGATTCGGGTACCACGACCGCCTCGGCCAGTCTGGAGCGACGAGGATGACGCAGCGGCAGTCGGCCCTGATCTTGCGTAACACTCTGGGCAACAGTGCCAGAGGAGGAAACACATAAGGGAGCTGAAACTGCGACCAATCCTGAACTAAGGCGTCTGCCGCCAGAGCTCTGGGATCTTGAGACCGTGCCATGAACAATGGTACCTTGTTGTTGTGCCGGGACGCCATGAGGTCGACGTCCGGCACCCCCCAGCGGCAACAGATCTCCTGAAACACGTCCGGGTGAAGGGACCATTCCACAGCGTCGAGGCTGTGTTGGCATGCCTCTTGAGAGGGTGCCTTGATCAACAGATCGTCCAAGTACTGGATCACCGAGTGACCCTGAGAATGGAGGACCGCAACTACAGTAGCCATAACCTTGGTGAAAACCCGTGGGGCTGTTGCCAGGCCGAACGGCAGTGCCACGAACTGTAGGTGTTCGTTTTCTATGGCGAAGCGCAAGAAGCGCTGGTGCTCTGGGGCAATCGGAACGTGGAGATAAGCATCTTTGATATCGATCGATGCAAGGAAATCTCCTTGAGACATTGAGGCGATGACGGAGCGGAGGGATTCCATCCGGAACCGCCTGGTCTTTACTTGTTTGTTGAGAAGTTTCAGGTCCAGGACTGGACGGAAGGACCCGTCCTTCTTTGGGACCACAAACAAGTTGGAGTAAAAACCGTGGCCCTGTTGCTGAAGAGGAACAGGGACCACCACTCCTTCTGCCTTCAGAGTGCCCAGCGCCTGCAGAAGAGCCTCGGCTCGCTCGGGAGGCGGAGAGGACCTGAGGAATCGAGTCGGGGGGCGAGAGGTGAACTCGATCTTGTAACCGTGAGACAGAATGTCTCTCACCCAGCGGTCTTTTATTTGTGGCAGCCAGGTGTCGCAAAAGCGGGAGAGCCTGCCACCGACCGAGGATGCTACTAGAGGAGGTCGAAAGTCATGAGGAAGCCGCTTTGTTAGCGGTGCCTCCAATGGTCTTTTTAGGACGTGACTTAGACCGCCATGCATCAGAGTTCCTTTGATCTTTCTGAGACCTTTTGTACGAGGAGAATTGGCCCTTGCCGCGCCCCGAAAGGACCGAAACCTCGACTGCCCTCTCCTCTGTTGGGGGGATGTTTGATGATTTCATCCAGGCGCTCGCCAAACAGCCTGTCGCCAGAAATTGGCAAACTGGTTAAGCGCTTTTTGGAAGCAGAATCTGCCTTCCATTCCCGTAACCACAAGGCCCTGCGCAACCGCCGTACGGCTCACAGAGTCCAGGACAGCATTAATAGCGTAAGACGCAATTGCCGAGGTCTGGGTGGTAATGGATGCCACTTGTGGCGCGGCTGTGTCGGCGTCCTGACGAGAGGAGGGAGCTGGGGGCGTGGCCGAGAAAGTGCGGGAACTGGTGCTCACACTGCGCACAGTGAGGGGGGTGGAGTATGTAAATCATACTCCAGCCCTCAGTGCTTCTCGCTCTGCAGCGTCCCGCCCTTCCCCTGCCTGTCAGGGCTGAGGGCGGGAGAAAAGGAAACTAGGCCTCAAGCAAGCCGGGGACTCTAGTAATAAACGCGGCCGCCGTAAAAGCGCGGCCGGCGTGAAAGTCCCCGGCGAACTACAAGTCCCAGCCGCGCCGCAGTCTCCCATGGCAGCGGCGGTTAGTGCGGTAGCCCCTACATATAAACAGACTCAGCGACGCTGAGTGTGTAATGGCACATATAGACCCGGTCAGCGCCGCGGTCCCCGGTGCACTAGCACACCCAGCAAAGCTGAGGTGATGCCGTGCGCGGTCCCCACAGGGATACAGAATACCTCCAAGATGCAGGGCCATGTCCCTGAACGGTACCCGGCTCCTATCCATCAGGCTCCACAGGAGTTGTGGATGAAGCACGGTCTCAGTGCCTGGAGACCGATAAGATCCCACTTCACCCAGAGCCCAGAGGGGGATGGGGAAGGAAAGCAGCATGTGGGCTCCAGCCTCCGTACCCGCAATGGATACCTCAACCTTAACAACACCGCCGACAAGAGTGAGGTGAGAAGGGAGCATGCTGGGGGCCCTATATGGGCCCACTTTTCTTCCATCCGACATAGTCAGCAGCTGCTGCTGACTAATCTGTGGAGCTGTGCTGTGCATGTCTGCCTCCTTCGCACAAAGCAAAAAACTGAGGAGCCCGTGGGAGCACGGGGAGTGTATAGGCAGAAGGGGAGGGGCTTAACACTTTTAAGTGTAGTACTTTGTGCGGCCTCCGGAGGCATAGCCTATACACCCAATTGTCTGGGTCTCCCAATAGAGCGACAAAGAAATGCAGGTGTGACTGGTGACTTAGGCAACGATTAGTATTCTTGAGAACAGAGAGGGGTAAATTGTAGAGTTGTTTGATTTTATATCCAAGTTTCGATGATGATGGAACCCCCTTAACATTGGGATCTGTTGGGGAACAGGAGGCCGTCTCGCCCCTACACAGACGGCTGCGCCTTTCATTATACTCACTCCAGAAGTGCTGCGTTCATTTCGGGGGAGAACATCTTCTTCTTGCCCTCGGGTGTTTGGATCCACTGAAATGTGAGAAGAGGACGATAACGAGTAAGATGGAAAATTATCACCCATAATACTAAAAAAAAAATGGTTTCCAGATTTGTGTTCGCCATTTACCTTGGCAAAGTCTTTAATCTTCTTCTCGATCGCTGGCGTCAGCCCCTCCAGGACAGACGGCGGCTTCTTAAACTCCGCCTTGGCAGCGACCCCCTTCTCTGCCGGGACGGACAGGTTTTCCGGCTCAGTCTTGATCGAGGTGTTCTTGGTGTTGGCGGCTTGGAGAAGTTTGCTCTCGGACACCGGGGTGGACGGGGAGGGATCTGGGGCCGGCTCGGCCTCTCGCGGGGGTGGAGGAGGCGGCGGCGGCGCAGGGGTGGTCGGATGGGACGGCGCCGTTTTAGGGGCAGTGGTGGTGACGGTCAGCGCAGAGCTCGACCACTTCTCGTATTCTTTCTTATCGCTTTCGAACTTGGCCAGCATCTCATGCAGTTTGCCCATCAGCCGCTTCTTCTTTTTCTCCTTGGTGCCGTTCAGAGCCGTAAACCTAAAAGCAGGAGAGGGTTTCTAAGAGAACGGGCGGCAATATGGCCGCTCCTGTGCAACCTCGCTGCTTTACTATGCAATTTGCATTTTCTGCCCTCCTCGCCACACATCTTACCCGGATTTGGAGAATTTGCTTTTTTTGCCCTTTTTCTCGTCCTCTCGTTTCCTTCTCTTTGCTTTCTCTACTCGCTCCTTCATTTTCTGCCAGGAGGAAAGAACAAAGGGTTAAGGATTGACAGAAAGGTCCTTATATCACCTCCACGGCCAGTGACTGGTGGGTAAGGCAAGTATAGGGACAACCCCTTTAATATCGGACGCAGGCCCTGGACAAGAGAGACGTGCCTTTAAGAAAGAGAGGGGGAAAAAAAAAAAAGCATTCCCTATATGTGACCTGTGCCCGTGCAGTCACGGCATTAAAGGGGTTGCCCCCACCCCGGGTCGGCCATCTTTGTACACCCATTGGATGTTACCATGGTAGGTTCTCAGAGTATCACACCATTATCTGCAGACCATTACCCCGCATCTATACATGCATTTTGTAGATGACGGCTTCACCTTGGGACTCTTCTTCTTCTTCTCTCGGGCGGCTTCGTCTTCAGATTCTGACGCTTGTCTGAACTGCAATGTTCCCGTGTTGATGTAAAACCCTCCGTGCTTTGTTGTCAGCGAGGCCGGAACTAGCTCATCGTACTGCGGGAACAAAATCAGAGAGATGAATATCCGAAATCTGATACAGGGAGTCAGATGATTGGTGCAAAGCAGAAGACACTAAACTGCAGCTCTGAGGGTCCCTCCCCGGACGCGGCTCACAGGGTCCCTCCCCGGACGCGGCTCACAGGGTCCCTCCCCGGACGCGGCTCACAGGGTCCCTCCCCGGACGCGGCTCACAGGGTCCCTCCCCGGACGCGGCTCACAGGGTCCCTCCCCGGACGCGGCTCACAGGGTCCCTCCCCGGACGCGGCTCACAGGGTCCCTCCCCGGACGCGGCTCACAGGGTCCCTCCCCGGACGCGGCTCACAGGGTCCCTCCCCGGACGCGGCTCACAGGGTCCCTCCCCGGACGCGGCTCACAGGGTCCCTCCTCGGACGAGGCTCCATGTAGTGGCCGCTCTCGGTGCTGCAGCTCAGATTGCATTCACTTCTATGGGAGCCGAGCTGCAGTACTGAGAACAGCCAGTACACAGTGTACGGATCCGTACATCTGGCCACAGTGGAAACAGCTGATGGGGGGGGGCGCTAAATATCGGACCCCCACCAATCTGATACTAATGGCCTGTACTAAGAATAGGCAATCAATATGTAAATCTTGGAAAAATCCTTTGACTACCAACATCATATTGTGCCATCTGTTCAGGAATTAAGTCTCTGGAGACGGATTAAGATTCCTTGGTAATTACAGCTTCCGAGATCCCCCGGGATCCACCAGAGGCGATGGTTCAGGGGCCGTGAGAAGGAAATCTCACGTGTTCAGGAAAGCTTTTGGGAATCTGATGTCTTCTTAGATTTGTGTCCCCCCAGATACGAGCTGCCACCATCATACAGAGCACATATAGCCATAGGCACACACTGACTGCACAGCGGACATTGTGCGCTCCCATACCAGTCACTTTAAAGGGCCACACACTGCTCAATCTGTGCAACACTCAGGCGTCCGGTGCTGACAACCTACCGCCTCCGAGTTGTCGATGAATGAGTCGGACTCGTCGTAGCCATAACCCATGTCAATGAGATCCTGTGCGCGGTCCCTGCGACGCTTCTGCTTTCCCTGCAGATACAGGAGAGGACAATGTGGTGGTCCGATACAGCCGAGAGGTCCCCCCCAGAACAGAAACACATAGGAATCTACAGATGACCAGTCCGCCTCCGGAAGTGCGGAAAGCCGAAGCTTTACTCCTGTCACAAAACATCCCAGCGATGCTCAAGGATCAGTGATCGGCCGCAGCGGCCCAAGACTTACATATTTCTCCTCAAACCTCTTGGATAAAGCTTCAACTTCCTTCCTCTGCACTTCATCATCATCGAAGGGATCCAATGGTTTCTTTTGAGCCTGAAAGTAAAAAAAAAAAAAAAGAAGGGAATTTTGTTTACTTACCGTAAATTCCTTTTCTTCTAGCTCCAATTGGGAGACCCAGACAATTGGGTGTATAGCTTCTGCCTCCGGAGGCCGCACAAAGTATTACACTAAAAGTGTAAAGCCCCTCCCCTTCAGCCTATACACCCCCCGTGCTGCCACGGGCTCCTCAGTTTTGGTGCAAAAGCAAGAAGGAGGAAAAAATTATAAACTGGTTTAAAGTAAATTCAATCCGAAGGAATATCGGAGAACTGAAACCATTCAACATGAACAACATGTGTACACAAAAAACAGGGGCGGGTGCTGGGTCTCCCAATTGGAGCTAGAAGAAAAGGAATTTACGGTAAGTAAACAAAATTCCCTTCTTCTTTGTCGCTCCTAATTGGGAGACCCAGACAATTGGGACGTCCAAAAGCAGTCCCTGGGTGGGTAAATAATACCTCATAATAGAGCCGTAACGGCTCCGTCCTACAGGTGGGCAACCGCCGCCTGAAGGACTCGCCTACCTAGGCTGGCATCTGCCGAAGCATAGGTATGCACCTGATAGTGTTTCGTGAAAGTGTGCAGGCTCGACCAGGTAGCCGCCTGACACACCTGCTGAGCCGTAGCCTGGTGCCGTAATGCCCAGGACGCACCCACGGCTCTGGTAGAATGGGCCTTCAGTCCTGAGGGAACCGGAAGCCCCGAGGAACGGTAAACTTCGAGAATTGGTTCCTTGATCCACCGAGCCAGGGTTGACTTGGAAGCTTGTGTCCCTTTACGCTGGCCAGCGACAAGGACAAAGAGTGCATCCGAGCGGCGCAGGGGCGCCGTACGAGAAATGTAGAGTCTGAGTGCTCTCACCAGATCTAACAAGTGCAAATCCTTTTCACACTGGTGAACTGGATGAGGACAAAACGAGGGTAAGGAGATGTCCTGATTGAGATGAAAAGGGGATACCACCTTAGGAAGGAATTCCGGAACCGGACGCAGAACCACCTTGTCCTGGTGAAACACCAGGAAGGGGGCTTTGCATGACAGCGCTGCCAACTCAGACACTCACCGAAGTGAGGTGACTGCTACTAGAAAAACCACTTTCTGCGAAAGGCGTGCGAGCGAAATATCCCTCATTGGCTCGAACGGTGGTTTCTGAAGAACCATCAGCACCCTGTTCAGATCCCAGGGTTCTAACGGACGCTTGTAAGGAGGGACGATGTGACAAACCCCTTGCAGGAACGTGCGTACCTGTGGAAGTCTGGCCAGGCGCTTCTGAAAAAACACAGAGAGCGCAGAGACTTGTCCCTTAAGGGAGCCGAAAGACAAACCCTTTTCCAATCCGGATTGAAGAAAGGACAGAAAAGTGGGCAAGGTAAATGGCCAGGGAGAAAACCCCTGAGCAGAGCACCACGACAGGAATATTTTCCACGTCCTGTGGTAGATCTTGGCGGACGTTGGTTTCCTAGCCTGTCTCATAGTGGCAATGACCTCTTGAGATAATCCTGAAGACGCTAGGATCCAGGACTCAATGGCCACGCAGTCAGGTTGAGGGCCGCAGAATTCAGATGGAAAAACGGCCCTTGAGACAGCAAGTCTGGTCGGTCTGGCAGTGCCCACGGTTCGCCGACCGTGAGATGCCACAGATCCGGGTACCACGACCTCCTCGGCCAGTCTGGAGCGACGAGGATGACGCGGCGGCAGTCGGCCCTGATCTTGCGTAACACTCTGGGCAACAGTGCCAGAGGAGGAAACACATAAGGAAGCCGAAACTGCGACCAATCCTGAACCAAGGCGTCTGCCGCCAGAGCTCTGTGATCTTGAGATCGAGCCATGAATGTTGGGACCTTGTTGTTGTGCCGTGACGCCATTAGGTCGACGTCCGGCTTCCCCCAGCGGCAACAGATCTCCTGAAACACGTCCGGGTGAAGGGACCATTCCCCTGCGTCCATGCCCTGGCGACTGAGAAAGTCTGCTTCCCAGTTTTCTACGCCCGGGATGTGAACTGCGGATATGGTCGAGGCTGTGGCTTCCACCCACAGCAGAATCCGCCGGACTTCCTGGAAGGCTTGCCGACTGCGTGTCCCACCTTGGTGGTTGATGTATGCCACCGCTGTGGAGTTGTCCGACTGAATTCTGATCTGCTTGCCTTCCAGCCACTGCTGGAACGCTTTTAGGGCAAGATACACTGCCCTGATCTCCAGAACATTGATCTGAAGTGAGGACTCTTGCTGAGTCCACGTACCCTGAGCCCTGTGGTGGAGAAAAACTGCTCCCCACCCTGACAGACTCGCGTCCGTCGTGACCACCGCCCAGGATGGGGGTAGGAAGGATTTCCCCTTCGATAATGAGGTGGGAAGAAGCCACCACCGAAGGGAAGCTTTGGTTGCCTGAGAGAGGGAGACGTTCCTGTCTAGGGACGTCGGCATCCTGTCCCACTTGCGTAGGATGTCCCATTGAAGTGGACGCAGGTGAAACTGCGCGAAAGGGACTGCTTCCATTGCTGCCACCATCTTCCCCAGGAAGTGCATGAGGCGTCTCAAGGGGTGCGACCGACCTTGAAGGAGAGATTGCACCCCTGTCTGTAGTGAACGCTGTTTGTCCAGCGGAAGCTTCACTATCGCTGGAAGAGTATGAAACTCCATGCCAAGATATGTCAGCGATTGGACCAGTGTCAGATTTGACTTTGGAAAATTGATGATCCACCCGAAACTCTGGAGAATCTCCAGAGTAACGTTGAGGCTGTGTTGGCATGCCTCTTGAGAGGGTGCCTTGACCAGCAGATCGTCTAAGTAAGGTATCACTGAGTGACCCTGAGAGTGGAGGACCGCAACTACTGTAGCCATGACCTTGGTGAAAACCCTTGGGGCTGTCGCCAGGCCGAACGGCAGTGCCGCGAACTGAAGGTGTTCGCCTCCTATGGCGAAGCGCAAGAAGCGCTGATGCTCTGGAGCAATCGGTACGTGGAGATAAGCATCCTTGATATCGATCGATGCTAGGAAATCTCCTTGGGACATTGAGGCGATGACGGAGCGGAGGGATTCCATCCGGAACCGCCTGGTCCTTACGTGTTTGTTGAGCAGTTTTAGGTCCAAAACAGGACGGCTCGACTGTCCCCTCCTCTGTTGGGGTAATTTTGGTTTGGCCTGGGGTAAGGATGTTTCCTTTCCCTTGGATTGTTTGATGATTTCATCCAATCTCTCACCAAACAAACGGTCGCCAGAAAATGGCAATCCAGTTAAGCACTTTTTGGAAGCCGAATCTGCCTTCCATTCCCGCAGCCACAAGGCCCTGCGTATTGCCACCGAATTGTCGGCTGCAACCGCCGTACGGCTCGCAGAGTCCAGGACAGCATTAATAGCGTAGGACGCAAATGCCGACGTTTGAGAGGTTATGGACGCCACCTGCGGCGCAGACGTACGTGTGAGTGCGTCCATTTGCGCCTGACCAGCTGAGATAGCTTGGAGTGCCCATACGGCAGCGAATGCTGGAGCAAAAGACGCGCCGATAGCTTCATAGATGGATTTCAACCAGAGCTCCATCTGTCTGTCAGTGGCATCCTTGAGTGAAGCTCCATCTTCCACTGCAACTATGGATCTAGCCGCCAGTCTGGAGATTGGAGGATCCACCTTGGGACACTGAGTCCAGCCCTTGACCACGTCAGGGGGAAAAGGGTAACGTGTATCCTTAAGGCGCTTGGAAAAACGCTTATCTGGACAAGCTCGGTGTTTCTGGACTGCCTCTCTGAAGTCAGAGTGGTCCAGAAACATACTCTTTGTACGCTTGGGAAACCTGAAACGGAATTTCTCCTGCTGAGAAGCTGACTCCTCCACTGGAGGAGCTGAGGGAGAAATATCCAACATTTCATTGATGGACGCAATAAGGTCATTCACTATGGCGTCACCATCAGGAGTATCAAGGTTGAGAGCGGCTTCAGGATCAGAATCCTGATCAGCTACCTCCGCTTCATCATACAGAGAGTCCTCTCGCTGAGACCCTGAACATTGTGATGATGTCGAGGGGATATCATAGCGAGCTCGCTTAATCGGTCTGGGGCTGCGGTCCGTGTCAGAGACCTCACCCTGGGATCCATGAGACACCCCGGGAGGACATTGCTGTTCCAACTGAGGGGGACCAGGGGGCAATGATTCCACAGTGCCCCTGGCTTGAGATGCCGGCCTGGACTGCAAGGCTTCTAATATCTTAGCCATAGTCTCAGAAAGTCTTTCAGTAAAAACTGCAAACTCCGTCCCTGTCACCTGGACAGTGTTAACAGGTGGTTCTCCCTGGGCCACCCCTAGCAGAGGCTCCGGCTGAGTAAGTGCCACAGGGGCCGAGCATTGCACACAATGAGGGTCAGTGGAACCTGCCGGCAGTATAGCCGTACATGCTGCACAGGCAGCATAGTAAGCCTGTGTTTTGGCACCCTTGCTATTTGTGGACGACATGCTGTTGTCTCCTCTGAGCAATACAGGAGGGTATATAGCCACAAATCAACAGTGCACCCTACAGTGTAAAGTATAGTCTATAATCATATAATCTATAAGTACACTTCTGCACTAGTGGGGCCAGCACCACAGGTGCTGCTTACCGCCTGTGCAAAGCGGTTGTGTGGGCACCAGAAATCCTGCCTGGGTCTCCCTGAGCTTGTCTCTCCTCTCCAGCGTTAGCAGAGCTGAGAGGAATGGCTGCCGGCGTCCTGAGGAGAGGAGGGAGCCGTGGGCGTGACCCAGAAAAGTGCGGGAACTGGTGCCCCACTGTGCAGAGTGAGGGGGGTGGAGTATGCAAAGCATGCTCCAGCCCTCAGTGCTGCCGTCCTGTACAGCGTCCCGCCCTTCCCCTGATTGGCAGGGCTGGGGGCGGGAAGAAAACGAGACTAGGCCGCAAAAGCCGGGGACTCGAGTTATAAGCGCGGCCGCCGTATAAGCGCGGTCGGCGCGGAAGTCCCCGGCGCACTAACAGTCCCAGCCGCGCCGCAGTGATAACCATGGCAGCGGCGGTCAGCGCGGTAGTCCCCCTACACGAACACACTCAGCGATGCTGAAGTGTGTAATGGCACAAACGCAGTCAGCGCCGCTGTCCCCGGTGCACTAGCACACCCAGCAATGCTGGAGTGTTGCTGTGCGCGGTCCCCACGGGGACACAGAGTACCTCCAAGTAGCAGGGCCATGTCCCTGAACGATACTCGGCTCCTATCCAGCATGGTCCTCAGGAGCTGTGGATGGAGCACGGTCTCCTGTGCCTGGAGACCGAAAGGATCCCACTTCACCCAGAGCCCTAATTGAGGGATGGGGAAGGAAAGCAGCATGTGGGCTCCAGCCTCCGTACCCGCAATGGATACCTCAACCTTAACAACACCGCCGACAAGAGTGGGGTGAGAAGGGAGCATGCTGGGGGCCCTGTTATGGGCCCTCTTTTCTTCCATCCGACATAGTCAGCAGCTGCTGCTGACTAAGCTGTGGAGCTATGCGTGCATGTCTGACCTCCTTCGCACAAAGCATAAAAACTGATGAGCCCGTGGCAGCACGGGGGGTGTATAGGCTGAAGGGGAGGGGCATTACACTTTTAGTGTAATACTTTGTGTGGCCTCCGGAGGCATAGCTATACACCCAATTGTCTGGGTCTCCCAATAAGGAGCGACAAAGAAATATTACAGAGCACTGCGCACAAACTATACAATGTACACATAATACTGATCCTGAGTACATCCTGTATTATACTCCAGAGCTGTACTCACTATTCTGCTGGTGCAGTCACTGTGTACATACATTACTGATCCTGAGTACATCCTGTATTATACTCCAGAGCTGTACTCACTATTCTGCTGGTGCAGTCACTGTGTACATACATTACTGATCCGGAGTTACCTCCTGTATTATACTCCAGAGCTGCACTCACTATTCCGCTGGTGCAGTCACTGTGTACATACATTACTGATCCGGAGTTACCTCCTGTATTATACTCCAGAGCTGCACTCACTATTCTGCTGGTGCAGTCACTGTGTACATACATTACATTACTGATCCTGAATTACCTCCTGTATTATACTCCAGAGCTGCACTCACTATTCTGCTGGTGCAGTCACTGTGTACATACATTACATTACTCATCCTGAGTTACCTCCTGTATTATACCCCAGAGCTGCACTCACTATTCCGCTGGTGCAGTCACTGTGTACATATATTACATTACTGATCCTGAGTTACCTCCTGAATTATACTCCAGAGCTGCACTCTCTATTCTGCTGGTGCAGCCACTGTGTACATACATTACTGATCCTGAGTTACCTCCTGTATTATACTCCAGAGCTGCACTCACTATTCTGCTGGTGCAGCCACTGTGTACATACATTACTGATCCTGAGTTACCTCCTGTATTATACTCCAGAGCTGCACTCACTATTCTGCTGGTGCAGCCACTGTGTACATACATTACTGATCCTGAGTTACCTCCTGTAATATACTCCAGAGCTGCACTCACTATTCTACTGGTGCAGTCACTGTGTACATACATTACTGATCCTGCGTTACCTCCTGTATTATACTCCAGAGCTGCGCTCACTATTCTGCTGGTGCAGCCACTGTGTACATACATTACTGATCCTGAGTTACCTCCTGTATTATACTCCAGAGCTGCACTCACTATTCTACTGGTGCAGTCACTGTGTAGATACATTACTGATCCTGAGTTACCTCCTGTATTATACTCCAGAGCTGCGCTCACTATTCTGCTGGTGCAGTCACTGTGTACATACATTACTGATCCTGAGTTACCTCGTGTATTATACTCCAGTGCTGCACTCACTATTCTGCTGGTGCAGTCACTGTGTACATACATTACATTACTGATCCGGAGTTACCTCCTGTATTATACTCCAGTGCTGCACTCACTATTCTGCTGGTGCAGTCACTGTGTACATACATTACATTACTGATCCTGAGTTACCTCCTGTATTATACTCCAGAGCTGCGCTCACTATTCTGCTGGTACAGTCGCTGTGTACATACATTACATTACTGATCCTGAGTTACCTCCTGTATTATACTCCAGAGCTGCACTCACTATTCTACTGGTGCAGTCACTGTGTAGATACATTACTGATCCTGAGTTACCTCCTGTATTATACTCCAGAGCTGCGCTCACTATTCTGCTGGTGCAGTCACTGTGTACATACATTACTGATCCTGAGTTACCTCCTGTATTATACTCCAGAGCTGCACTCACTATTCTGCTGGTGCAGACACTGTGTACACACATTACATTACTGATCCTGAGTTACCTCCTGTATTATACTCCAGAGCTGCACTCACTATTCTGCTGGTGCAGTCACTGTGTACATACATTACACTACTGATCCTGTATTATACTCCAGAGCTGCACTCACTATTCTGCTGGTGCAGTCACTGTGTACATACATTACATTACTGATCCTGAATTACCTCCTGTATTATACTCCAGAGCTGCACTCACTATTCTGCTGGTGCAGTCACTGTGTACATACATTACATTACTCATCCTGAGTTACCTCCTGAATTATACTCCAGAGCTGCACTCACTATTCTACTGGTGCAGTCACTGTGTACATACATTACTGATCCTGCGTTACCTCCTGTATTATACTCCAGAGCTGCGCTCACTATTCTGCTGGTGCAGCCACTGTGTACATACATTACTGATCCTGAGTTACCTCCTGTATTATACTCCAGAGCTGCACTCACTATTCTACTGGTGCAGTCACTGTGTAGATACATTACTGATCCTGAGTTACCTCCTGTATTATACTCCAGAGCTGCGCTCACTATTCTGCTGGTGCAGTCACTGTGTACATACATTACTGATCCTGAGTTACCTCGTGTATTATACTCCAGTGCTGCACTCACTATTCTGCTGGTGCAGTCACTGTGTACATACATTACATTACTGATCCGGAGTTACCTCCTGTATTATACTCCAGTGCTGCACTCACTATTCTGCTGGTGCAGTCACTGTGTACATACATTACATTACTGATCCTGAGTTACCTCCTGTATTATACTCCAGAGCTGCGCTCACTATTCTGCTGGTACAGTCGCTGTGTACATACATTACATTACTGATCCTGAGTTACCTCCTGTATTATACTCCAGAGCTGCACTCACTATTCTACTGGTGCAGTCACTGTGTAGATACATTACTGATCCTGAGTTACCTCCTGTATTATACTCCAGAGCTGCGCTCACTATTCTGCTGGTGCAGTCACTGTGTACATACATTACTGATCCTGAGTTACCTCCTGTATTATACTCCAGAGCTGCACTCACTATTCTGCTGGTGCAGACACTGTGTACACACATTACATTACTGATCCTGAGTTACCTCCTGTATTATACTCCAGAGCTGCACTCACTATTCTGCTGGTGCAGTCACTGTGTACATACATTACACTACTGATCCTGTATTATACTCCAGAGCTGCACTCACTATTCTGCTGGTGCAGTCACTGTGTACATACATTACATTACTGATCCTGAATTACCTCCTGTATTATACTCCAGAGCTGCACTCACTATTCTGCTGGTGCAGTCACTGTGTACATACATTACATTACTCATCCTGAGTTACCTCCTGAATTATACTCCAGAGCTGCACTCTCTATTCTGCTGGTGCAGCCACTGTGTACATACATTACTGATCCTGAGTTACCTCCTGTATTATACTCCAGAGCTGCACTCACTATTCTGCTGGTGCAGCCACTGTGTACATACATTACTGATCCTGAGTTACCTCCTGTATTATACTCCAGAGCTGCACTCACTATTCTGCTGGTGCAGCCACTGTGTACATACATTACTGATCCTGAGTTACCTCCTGTAATATACTCCAGAGCTGCACTCACTATTCTACTGGTGCAGTCACTGTGTACATACATTACTGATCCTGCGTTACCTCCTGTATTATACTCCAGAGCTGCGCTCACTATTCTGCTGGTGCAGCCACTGTGTACATACATTACTGATCCTGAGTTACCTCCTGTATTATACTCCAGAGCTGCACTCACTATTCTACTGGTGCAGTCACTGTGTAGATACATTACTGATCCTGAGTTACCTCCTGTATTATACTCCAGAGCTGCGCTCACTATTCTGCTGGTGCAGTCACTGTGTACATACATTACTGATCCTGAGTTACCTCGTGTATTATACTCCAGTGCTGCACTCACTATTCTGCTGGTGCAGTCACTGTGTACATACATTACATTACTGATCCGGAGTTACCTCCTGTATTATACTCCAGTGCTGCACTCACTATTCTGCTGGTGCAGTCACTGTGTACATACATTACATTACTGATCCTGAGTTACCTCCTGTATTATACTCCAGAGCTGCGCTCACTATTCTGCTGGTACAGTCGCTGTGTACATACATTACATTACTGATCCTGAGTTACCTCCTGTATTATACTCCAGAGCTGCACTCACTATTCTACTGGTGCAGTCACTGTGTAGATACATTACTGATCCTGAGTTACCTCCTGTATTATACTCCAGAGCTGCGCTCACTATTCTGCTGGTGCAGTCACTGTGTACATACATTACTGATCCTGAGTTACCTCCTGTATTATACTCCAGAGCTGCGCTCACTATTCTGCTGGGTCAGTCCCTGTGTACACGACGCTCTCCTGTGACCTCTCTCACCTTCTCCACATGTTTCTTGTTGTTTCTCTGCAGATTACGTAACAATTCGGGATAGAAGAACTCGGGACATTTCCTCTGATCCGGCTCGAATAGCGTCAGCGCGATGCGAACGGTGGCGGCCACTGAGGTCTCGGGGTCTGGATCGTCGCTGCGAGGCTTCTTGGGCGCAGGCGGTTGTGCAGTGGCATTAGATGAGACGCTGGCGAGCTGCACCCTCCGGGGTTCGGCCATGGTGTCCGCAGAGATCAGCTGATAAGCTGCATCATTAGGCGGATTCTCCAGAGAGCGCAGCACCGGGGGGACGACTCCGCAGACTGCAGCTCCTCTACCTGATGGCCTTAACGAGGCTGCACCCGGCTGACAGCATCTGCTCTCTTCTCATCACTGCGGACGGACTCTGAAGAGGAATAATCACAGCGTCAGATTACGGGGAGCACAATATCACGCGGCTGCTCTCTCTATCCCCTATGATTTACACTGCAGCACATTCCTCTTGGTGTATCTGAGGGCACCAAGCCTCTGATCTTATATGGATATTGGGACAATAAAACTTCCACACCACTAATCTCAGCTCATTAACGACTCTGAGCTCAGTGTCCATGTATTATACCGCCTCTGCTCTGCGGATATATTTGTGTTTCTTCAGACACTTTGTTATACGCGGCCTGATGAAGAGCCCTGAGGAGTCCGGCAGCTGCTCTGTGAGGCCTAAGACACACGGCATGAAAATCGGACCGAGTGGAGTGCGATAAAACATTGCCTTCCCCTCGGACCAATATGATCCTGTGTCAGCGCACATGACCGATTATATTCTCAGCCCTAATCGGACCGAGAAAATAATCGCAGCATGCCGCGGGTGCAATGCGACTCTTTTCTCTCGCACCCATACAAGTGTATGGGTGCGAGAGAAACATCGCATGATTGGACCTCAGTCACAATGACACTCGGTCCTGCCAGCGTAAACCGAGTGTTATGCGATGGGATCGCAGTAACATCGCCTAACATCATTTATTTTATTTTTGTTGACATTAAAAAGGTATCAGAACTACGAGATTATAAGAAACGCTCCGGTGTGAACAGTCATTCTGTGCTCCAATACACAGCTCCAGGCAGGCGAGGGCGACGGGAGCGGGCAAAGGGGCCCCGGAGGGCGACCGGACCGGGGAAAGGGGCCGGGGAGGGCGACCGGACCGGGGAGGGCGACCGGACCGGGGAAAGGGGCCGGGGAGGGCGGGCGACCGGATCGGGGAAAGGGGCCGGGGAGGGCGGGCGACCGGACCGGGGAAAGGGGCCGGGGAGGGCGGGCGACCGGACCGGGGAAAGGGGCCGGGGAGGGCGGGCGACCGGACCGGGGAAAGGGGCCGGGGAGGGCGGGCGACCGGACCGGGGAAAGGGGCCGGGGAGGGCGGGCGACCGGACCGGGGAAAGGGGCCGGGGAGGGAGGGCGACCGGACCGGGGAAAGGGGCCGGGGAGGGAGGGCGACCGGACCGGGGAAAGGGGCCGGGGAGGGAGGGCGACCGGACCGGGGAAAGGGGCCGGGGAGGGAGGGCGACCGGACCGGGGAAAGGGGCCGGGGAGGGAGGGCGACCGGACCGGGGAAAGGGGCCGGGGAGGGAGGGCGACCGGACCGGGGAAAGGGGCCGGGGAGGGAGGGCGACCGGACCGGGGAAAGGGGCCGGGGAGGGAGGGCGACCGGACCGGGGAAAGGGGCCGGGGAGGGAGGGCGACCGGACCGGGGAAAGGGGCCGGGGAGGGAGGGCGACCGGACCGGGGAAAGGGGCCGGGGAGGGAGGGCGACCGGACCGGGGAAAGGGGCCGGGGAGGGAGGGCGACCGGACCGGGGAAAGGGGCCGGGGAGGGCGACCGGACCGGGGAAAGGGGCCGGGGAGGGCGACCGGACCGGGGAAAGGGGCCGGGGAGGGCGACGGAACTGGGGAAAGGCACCCCGGAGGGCGACGGGAGCGGGGACGGAAAGCAACTGTATTGGGGGTGCCGTGCAGGAGGGGGACTGTAACAGGGGAGGCACACAGAAACACCACCGTACCAGGAGGGGCACGCGGGAGGGCGCCTGTATATATGTGCATATAGTGTGTAGCTCACACAGGCGGTCGCCATGGGCCCGCACCTCGGCTGACAGGCACCACACACTCCGTGATACCGCCACGGGACCGTTACTTCAGCCGCTCCGACCATTCTAGGTCCCGAGCGCCCGTGGAGCCTTCTTTTATACTCGCGGGTCACACCATTACCATAAGGAGAGGGGGGATAGGAGCAGCCCACAAATATCCGAACACAGGGGATAACCCAACTACCCGGAAGTGCGCCCCGTCGGAGGGTCTGCACTTCTGTCCCCGCTCCTCTACGTCTTCCGGTCCCGCCGGTCACTCGTCCCCGGATAACTCACCGCGACGCTGTCAGGTCCTCGGTACCGGTCACGTGTTCCGCGGAAGCGGCAGAACGTCTCTCTCTCCTCCCCCCGCCCTTCCAACGTCACGTGACTACACCATCCAGGGCGACGACAAAACAACAACAACCGCTGACAGCCGCACGCCGCCTCACGTGACCCGGCTCGGCCAATGAGTGTTCCGCAGGGTCACGTGCGCGCGCTTTGTTCTCTGACGGGAAGTCTCAGCCAGTGAGTTGCCTTCCCGCCTTTTCCTATTGGTGGAGGCCGCAGCGCGGAGGAGGCCGCGGATTGGTCGTCGTCCTGTACGTGAGTGGCGCTGCGTGACGCGTGTGAGGGGCTGGTCGCTACGTGAGGCGCGAGCACGGCGGGCGGGGGTGTTTCCTGCTGTCCCGGCATTCTCTGCGCGGTCAGTGTTCCTTCCTCTCCCCACATCCTCCGCCTTCTCCCCGCTCTGCCAGTGTCGGTAAAAGATGGCGGCGACTGTGAGTCTGCGACAAGGAGACCTGGTGTGGTGAGTGCGGGGGCCGCGGGAGTGGGCGGAGGCCCCGGGACAGCGGTCACTGTGGAGAGCGGCCTGTGCCCGGGAAGAGACCGCGCTGTGCGGGGTCTGAGGAGCAGCGGGGGCCGTGCTCTGCTCAGGGGGGCGCTCTGCGGGGGCTCAGGGGATCGAGGATGAGAGACCTCTACTACAGGGATCAGTGAGGAGGATGGATCCACTACAGGGATCAGTGAGGAGGATGGATCCTCTACTACAGGGATCAGTGAGGAGGATGGATCCTCTACTACAGGGATCAGTGAGGAGGATGGATCCTCTACTACAGGGATCAGTGAGGAGGATGGATCCTCTACTACAGGGATCAGTGAGGAGGATGGATCCTCTACTACAGGGATCAGTGAGGAGGATGGATCCTCTACTACAGGGATCAGTGAGGAGGATGGATCCTCTACTACAGGGATCAGTGAGGAGGATGGATCCTCTACTACAGGGATCAGTGAGGAGGATGGATCCTCTACTACAGGGATCAGTGAGGAGGATGGATCCTCTACTACAGGGATCAGTGAGGAGGATGGATCCTCTACTACAGGGATCAGTGAGGAGGATGGATCCTCTACTACAGGGATCAGTGAGGAGGATGGATCCTCTACTACAGGGATCAGTGAGGAGGATGGATCCTCTACTACAGGGATCAGTGAGGAGGATGGATCCTCTACTACAGGGATCAGTGAGGAGGATGGATCCTCTACTACAGGGATCAGTGAGGAGGATGGATCCTCTACTACAGGGATCAGTGAGGAGGATGGATCCTCTACTACAGGGATCAGTGAGGAGGATGGATCCTCTACTACAGGGATCAGTGAGGAGGATGGATCCTCTACTACAGGGATCAGTGAGGAGGATGGATCCTCTACTACAGGGATCAGTGAGGAGGATGGATCCTCTACTACAGGGATCAGTGAGGAGGATGGATCCTCTACTACAGGGATCAGTGAGGAGGATGGATCCTCTACTACAGGGATCAGTGAGGAGGATGGATCCTCTACTACAGGGATCAGTGAGGAGGATGGATCCTCTACTACAGGGATCAGTGAGGAGGATGGATCCTCTACTACAGGGATCAGTGAGGAGGATGGATCCTCTACTACAGGGATCAGTGAGGAGGATGGATCCTCTACTACAGGGATCAGTGAGGAGGATGGATCCTCTACTACAGGGATCAGTGAGGAGGATGGATCCTCTACTACAGGGATCAGTGAGGAGGATGGATCCTCTAGTACAGGGATCAGTGAGGAGGATGGATCCTCTAGTACAGGGATCAGAGGGGAGCGAGGAGGATGGATCCTCTAGTACAGGGATCAGAGGGGAGCGAGGAGGATGGATCCTCTAGTACAGGGATCAGAGGGGAGCGAGGAGGATGGATCCTCTAGTACAGGGATCAGAGGGGAGCGAGGAGG
The DNA here is from genome assembly GCF_048569485.1 of Anomaloglossus baeobatrachus. Classification (NCBI taxonomy): domain Eukaryota; kingdom Metazoa; phylum Chordata; class Amphibia; order Anura; family Aromobatidae; genus Anomaloglossus; species Anomaloglossus baeobatrachus. The sequence goes on from NC_134359.1 coordinate 291,895,114, forward strand.
ATGGATCCTCTAGTACAGGGATCAGAGGGGAGCGAGGAGGATGGATCCTCTACAGGGATCAGAGGGGAGCGAGGAGGATGGATCTGTTAGGGAATATGTGTAAAAGAGACAGGAATAAAGATCCAGTCAGGGGATCTGGTGTAAGAGTGAGGAGGATGGATTCAGTCAGGGGATCTGGTGTAAAGGAACAAGGAGGATAGATCCAGTCAGCGGATCTGGTGTAAGAGAGAGAGGAGGATGGAACTAGTCAGGGGATCTGTGTAAGACCATTGAATAAGGATCCAGTCAAGGGATCTGGGACAATGTATTCAGTTATTTGATCTAATATTAGGGATTTGTGATGAATTAGATTTGGATCCAGGAGGGATTGTGTTGGTATTTGTTTGTAGGCAATAGATCATTGTATTAGGGAATCTGGAAGGATCCCGTTACGGGATCTGACATTGGAGACGTATTTTGGGCCATGCTCGTTATCTGCTGTGTTGGATGGGTCCCGGATTCTGACCTCCATCTTTCTTTCTTTTTTAGGGGAAAGTTGGGTCGTTACCCTCCGTGGCCCGGAAAGGTGAGTACAGTGGTGGCCGTGATACAGGTCCGGGAGTGTGAGTTCCCCAATATTTGGTTATTGGGCGCTGCGGGCAGACGCTGTATTATCACAGGTCGGGGTGCAGCCTGTTCCGGGCATCCAGCTGGAGAGGACAGGGCCGCGCCAGATTCACCAGCTGCTGTCAGCCGAGCAAAGGCCGCTCCTCTGCCCTCAGCTCGCTCCACCTAGTGTGAAGATCAGACACCCCTCTATATTATGGTTGAGTCTAATCCGTCCCCCCCAGTTATGTCAGGATCTGCCACACACCCTCAATTTTTTTTTTTTTTTGCAGATTGTCAATCCACCTAAAGATTTAAAGAAGCCACGAGGCAAAAAATGCCTTTTTGTGAAGTTTTTTGGAACTGAAGATCAGTGAGTATCACCGAAAAACCTGTCACAGGGGCTCATCCTGATTGGGTATCAGTGATCACATGATGCACTCAGAATAGGGATCAATATTGTATGTGCACAGTGACTGCACCAGCAGAATAGTGAGTGCAGCTCTGGAGTATAATACAGGATGTAACTCAGGATCAGTAATGTATATGCATAGTGACTGCACCAGCAGAATAGTGAGTGCAGCTCTGGAGGATAATACAGGAGGTAACGCAGGATCAGTAATGTATGTACACAGTGACTGCACCAGCAGAATAGTGAGTGCAGCTCTGGAGGATAATACAGGCTGTAACTCAGGATCAGTAATGTAATGTAAGTACACAGTGACCGCACCAGCAGAATAGTGAGTGCAGCTCTGGAGGATAATACAGGAAGTAACTCAGGATCAGTAATGTAATGTGTGTACACAGTGACTGCACCAGCAGAATAGTGAGTGCAGCTCTGGAGGATAATACAGGATGTAACTCAGGATCAGTAATGTAATGTGTGTACACAGTGACTGCACCAGCAGAATAGTGAGTGCAGCTCTGGAGTATAATACAGGATCAGTAGTGTAATGTATGTACACAGTGACTGCACCAGCAGAATAGTGAGTGCAGCTCTGGAGTATAATACAGGAGGTAACTCAGGATCAGTAATGTAATGTATGTACACAGTGACTGCACCAGCAGAATAGTGAGTGCAGCTCTGGAGTATAATACAGGAGGTAACTCAGGATCAGTAATGTAATGTGTGTACACAGTGTCTGCACCAGCAGAATAGTGAGTGCAGCTCTGGAGTATAATACAGGAGGTAACTCAGGATCAGTAATGTATGTACACAGTGACTGCACCAGCAGAATAGTGAGTGCAGCTCTGGAGTATAATACGGCATTTAACTGTGGATCAGTACAGGATCAGTAATGTATGTACACAGTGACTGCTCCAGCAGAATAGTGAGTGCAGCTCTGGAGCATAATGCCAGTAACATTGTATATATGGGTAGACCTTCAAGCTGTGGTGTAATTCCTTCATATTGCACTATTTGGCTATGTGCATACGTTTAATATTTGGTTGCAGATATTTTGGCACTATTTCTGCATCTCTTAGCAGGAAAAACGTGTGCATTTATAATGTTTTTTTCACATTTTTTTTCCGTGGCTTTCACAGGCAAAAAGGCTGAAAGAATTGACACCCTAAATATGTTTCTTCTGCACCAAATCTGCAAGTAGAGTTGAGCGAGTATGTAACTATTCGTACTCTCTCTGCTCATAATGAGCACTCTGTAATGCTCGCGTATGCATTCCGAGTAGTGTGTGTAATGCATGTCAATGGGGAAAACGATGTAACACGAATAGTGCGGCATTCAGGATACTCATTAAATTGCGAGTTTTCCCCATTGACTTGCATTGCACACACTATTCGGGATGAATACGCGAGCATTGGACAGTGCGCGCTCTGAGTATAGCGAGTGCGAATAGTTAAATACTCACTCAACTCTATCTGCAAAGAAAAACCATGCACAAAACTTCAGGCTTCTCATTGACTTTGTGGCTTAAGGATTTGCTTGTGGTTTTGTGACAAAACCACTAAAAATGTATTAAAAAAAGTGATAAAAGTGTGCCTATCTGTGGTCAGGATTAGTTTTGGGCCCATGATCTGCCCCCTTATGACTTATCTTGCGTTTTCTCTCAGCGCCTGGATTAAGGTGGAGCAGCTGCAGCCTTATCATCTCCACAAGGAGGAAATGATCAAAAGCAACAAAGGCAAACGCTTCCAGCAGTCGGTGGACGCGGTGGAGGAGTTTCTGAAGAAAGTGAAGGCGAAACAAGAGCAGGTGAATGATTTGAGGATTTTCTTTCACCTGTATAATGGGTGTCCCGGCACCCAGCGGTCTGGAGGTTGATCCACTCCGTTGGGTTTGTTTGCGTTACCTTTCCATGTGACGTTCAGGCCGGAGCTGGGACTTTCCATGCAGTCGGGTTCTCACTGTCTTGGCGGCGGAGGGTTTTCGGTTTCTGGTTTGGGAGTGGGATGTGGATATTGGGGTTAAAAGTAAATCCAGTGCAGATTGCCTTTAATTTGGCCTCATCAGTGTCTGCACTTTGCTCCTTGTCGCAGATATTTCGTTGCAGCTGTAACGTGTGAACGGAGCCTTGCTCATTGCAGGGACAGTTACAGGTGTCATTGTGCAACAGCAAGCAGAGATCTTGAAAGCTCTGAGGAGTCATTTAAAGGGGTCAAAAAGCAAATTATCCCCTATCCAAAGATTCACTGGGGGAGGTGGAGGGGGCGATCACTGGGTAATATCCTCAGCCGTCCCATAGAAAATGAATATAGAGGAAACAATCGCACCCCGTCAGAACCTCGCACTTGGGATCTGTGGGGGTCCACGGGATTGAACTACTGATATCGATGACCTTAGTATTCATATGCTATAGTACAGGCATCATGGCTGCTGATGCTGGTGATACAGCCCGTGGCCGCTGTTTGGTGCTTCCCCTTAAAGGGGTATTCCCATCTCCAATATCCTCTCTCAATATGTAGAAAGTGTAATAATATTAGCAAATATCTCCAATTAGAAATATAGTATAGATCTCCTGATATTGCCACGTCACTTAACTCATGTGCAGGGCATTGCAGCTTAGGTATCCAACTGACTAACTCACTATAAGGGTGGTTGTGACCATGGATATCTAATCTGCAATGCCCTGCACATGAGGTAAGGGACACTGCTGTATCAGGAGAACTATACTACATTTCTAATTGGAGGTATTTGCTAATATTATTACACCTGCTGCATATTGGGAGAGGATCTTGGAGATGGGAATAACCCTTTAACTGTTTGACTCCTCAGGGGCCTGTTCCCATTCATTTGATTCGATCAAAGCAGCGGTGCAGCCCATTAATAATCAGACTTAGTTAGGGTCCCGGAGGTCAGTCCTATTGATGTGCCATCAGCAGAGACCATGAAAATCTATCTTTAGACCCACCCCTCACCCCAGTGCAAAATGATGTAACTGTCCATCAGCGCTGTGGTCCATAAGTCTGGAGAAACTCTCTCCATACATGGTAGATGCCAGCTGTGTCTTACAGCAGCACCCTGAGCTGAGCTCCTATCGCCGCTGTGAAGTGTTCACTTACTGCTATCCATCTCTGGCAGGGTCATTAGTGTTTGGTAGTGTTCACATGCTCCAGCGTTCATTTGCCCGCTATCCTGCGACTGGACCATGGGGAATTATTGTGCCACTCTAGTAGCTGCCATCTTGGTATTGCTGGACATCATAGGTAGGCCGTGATTCACCCTATACACTGCAATACAGTGATATCCGGGTCTATAGTGTTAATCAACTGCAAGACCAAATCCTCTAAGGTCACTAAGAATAAAGTGGGGGGGGAATATATATATATAATTTTACATATATAAAATCTATAATATATATAAATATATATATTTTAAAAAATATATATATTATATATTTATATGGGATATACAATAATAAATATATATATCTATCCCTCTTCCGATTAAAATAAATAAATATATATAGTTTTTATTTTTTTTTTTTATCGGAAGAGGGATATATAATATATATTATATACATACACATTTATTTTTTTTATTTATATTTAAAAAAAATATATTATATGTATATAATATATTATATATCCCTCTTCCAATTAATAAAATAAATTATTTTTATTTTTTTAATCGGAAGAGGGATATATATTATATACATACAATATATATATTTCTTCAGCGCTCTATTGGGAGACCCAGACAATTGGGTGTATAGCTACTGCCTCCGGAGGTCACACAAAGTATTACACTAAAAAGTGTAAGGCCCCTCCCCTTCTGGCTATACACCCCCCGTGGGATCACGGGCTTACTCAGTTTTAGCTTTGTGTGCGAAGGAGGTCATACATCCACGCATAGCTCCACATTGTATAGTCAGCAGTAGCTGCTGACTATCTCGGATGGAAGAAAAGAGGACACATATAGTGTCCCCAGCATGCTCCCTTCTCACCAGATGGTGTTGCAAGGTTGAGGTACCTATTGCTGGTACAGAGGCCGGAGCCCCACATGCTGTTTTCCTTCCACATCCCCTTGGAGGGCCCTGTGGAAGTGGGATCTGTCGACCTCCAAGCCCTGAGGCCGGGCTCCATCCACAGACCCAGAAGAACCTGATGGATGTGGAGCACGAGTACTATCAGGGACAAGGCCCTGCATCGGTCAGGTACTCGGTGTCCCCGGCAAGCACAGCACGCTCCGGGCTTGCTGGGCGTTATAGTGCGCCGGGGACATTAGTGATGGGCTTATGTTGCTGCAGCCATGGCTGAGCGACGGGTCATGTTTAGGAACTTGCGCCGACCGCTCATACGGCGGCGGCGCTGATGTGACTTGTAGTGCGCCGGGGACTTGGCGCCGGCCGCGCTTTTACGGCGGGGGCGCCTGTAACTTTAGTCCCCGGCTTCTGAGGCCTGGCACCGCTTCGTTCCCGCCCCCAGCCCTGCCAGTCAGAGGAGGGGCGGGACGCTGTACAGATCTCAGCGCAGGGAGCTGGAGTCTGCTTTGCATTCTCCAGCCCCCTCTCACTGAACACAGTGAGATGCCGGGTTCCCGCTCTTGGCTGGGGCTCGCCCACGGCCCGCCCTTCTGCACAGGACGTGGAAGAGAAGCCGGCAGCCATTATGGTTTCCACTCTGGGAGAACGGAACCAGGCACAGGTTTTTGAGCGACCTCATACTCGCGCTGGGCGGGCGATAGGCAGTACTGGTCCCACTAATACTGAAGTGGGCTTTTGAACTGTGTGCGGATATGCGATGCAGCACTGTACTGTCGCTATTCTGGGCATACTCTCCTAGATGGCTAGACAAGTGTTCAATGATTAGTCTGCAGTGTTTGTTCGCAGATTTGGCAACAGCAAAGTGCCAAGGCACAAGCTTTCATTGCCGCTTCGTTTGCAGGTGCTGCAATTGGGTTTATTGTCATGCTATACATGCACTATATGTCGTTTTTCTTGGCTAATGCACCTAGTTAAACAGACAATAGCAGCAGTAAGGCAAGGCTGCCAAGGCACAGGCTCTCAATGCTGCTTGATTTGCTTGTACTGCAGTGTTTACTGTCATGCTTGTCTGCTATACATTTCCTGTATGTCGCTATCCTTGCCTCATGCTCCTAGTTAACTAGACAACAGCAGCAGTAGAGCAGTGGTGCCAAGGCACAAGCTTGCAAGGCTGCTTCATTTGCATGTGCTGGCAGTGTTTACTGTCATGTTTGTATGCGATACACTCACTGTATGTCGCTATCCTTGTCTCATACTCCTAGATATATAGACAATAGCAGCAGAAGGCCTAATGTGCTAAGCCACAAGTTTCAATGATGCGTGTACTACATGTGCTGAAGTGTTTACTTGTACTTCAGGCTTGTATGCTATACATTCACTGTATGTCGCTATCCTTGTCTCATACTCCTAGATATATAGACAATAGCAGCAGAAGGCCTAATGTGCTAAGCCACAAGTTTCAATGATGCGTGTACTACATGTGCTGAAGTGTTTACTTGTACTTCAGGCTTGTATGCTATACATTCACTGTATGTCGCTATCCTTGTCTCATACTCCTAGATATATAGACAATAGCAGCAGAAGAGCTAATGTGCCAAGCCACAAGTTTTCAATGCTGCGGGTACTACAGGTGCTGAAGTGTTTACTTGTACTTCGTGCTTGTATGCTATACATTCACTGTATGTCGCTATCCTTGTCTCATGCTCCTGGATAAATAGACAACAGCAGCAGAAGAGCTAATGTGCCAAGCCACAAGTTTTCAATGCTGCGGGTACCACAGGTGCTGAAGTGTTTACTTGTACTTCGTGCTTGAATGCTATACATTCACTGTATGTCGCTATCCTTGTCTCATGCTCCTGGATAAATAGACAACAGCAGCAGAAGAGCTAATGTGCCAAGCCACAAGTTTTCAATGCTGCGTGTACTACATGAGCTGAAGTGTTTATTTGTACTTCATGCTTGTATGATTATTTACTGTACGGTCGCTATCCTAGGCTATGCGCTTAGATAGCTAGACAACAACAGCAGAAAAAGAAAAGGCCAATGAGGACTTTATATGTTGCTTGTACTGCATGTAATACGAGTCTAGGACCCCAGTGCGGGCAATTGCTTGACCGGGGTTTTCGGCTATATGTGGTTAAAAGAACCACCTGTGCTTCCTGTCCAGAGACAGGGACGAAATTGCAGTTTCTTTCCGCTGTTATATTGGCTGTGACTATGGCTGACATCTTACAGTCTGGCAGCCCAAGCAGACCTTGGGCAATATAGTTGCAATGCCCCTGGCCACCATGATTTGAGGAGCAGCTCAAGGCTCCAGGGTGGTTTTCACGCGTCCCAGGGGGCAGGCTCCGACACGGACGTCAGTTCAAGAGGGCCTAAGCAGGCTCGCTGGGAATAGCCCTCGACTCCATCAGTGAAAGAGTCAGCTTCACAGCAGGGGAGATCTCTTTTCTAATATCGCAAGCAATTGCGTACTCGTCTGGCCCTCTGATCCTAGAGATGCAGTCCAGAAACGCAACGCTTTTCACGATAAGCGTTCTCCGACCGTATTAATGAGACACTCTCCTCCCTGATTGGACAAGCGCTAGCCCAGGTCCAAATGTGGATCTCCCGATCTCCAGGCTTGCAGCTGGATCTATAGTTGTAGTGGTGGATGGGGCTTCACGTCAAAATGCTCCGGCAGTCGCAGCCGTGAAGGCACTCCAAGCTATTTCAGCTAGTGTTGCGCAGAGGGACGCTGTCACCGGTACATCTCGGTCTCAGCAGCGTCTTTAATCTCGCAATCGCCGCATGGCGAACCATGCTGTTAAGGCTGTCCGAGACTCTACGAGCCGGACGTCGGTGGCATCGGCCATCTCCGTATTTTTTACGCAGAGCCTAGTGGTTAACAGATTGGATCAGATGCTTCTTCCAACAAAGTGCTTAACCAGGTTGCCTTTATCTAGTGATAGTCTGTTGGTAAGGGTTGAATGAATTCATTCAACTGTCCAAAACGACTCAAAAGGCCCAGAAGGGCATAGATTCCTAGCAGGCTCAAGTACGCCCGGGGAAGGCAGCCGGAGGAATCGCTACCAAAGCGTTTTTTTCTCATAATTTTCAGCCTTCTCACTCCGCAACCGCGGGGAGCAGACTCCCCCGCTTTAGCGACATTTACCTACCACAGGTCAAAGGCCTGTGAGAGAGAGTCAGTTGTCTCAAACTACCTCTCCGACCGAGCCGAGGCTCTTCTGCAGGCAGGACGAGTGGTAATCCCTGTTCCTCTTCAGGAACCAGTTACGCCTTTTGCTTCGACCTGGTCGTGGTGCCAAGATAGGACGGCTCCTTCCGTCCCGTTCTGGAATTTAAACTGCTTAACAAGCACGTGACAACCAGGCGGTTCCGGAGGGAATCACTCCGCTCCGTCATTGCCTCACTGTCTCAAAGAGTTTTTCCTAACATACATAGACATTAGGATGCTTATCTCCACGTGCCGATTGCTCCAAGGCACCGGCGTTGGCTACGGGCATATTTCGTTTTGTAGCCCTACCCTTCGGCTGGCGACAGCCCCACGGGTTTTCACCAAGTTCATGGCAGCAGTGGGAGCAGTCCCGCGCTCTTACGGTCACTCTGTGATCCCTTTCTTGGACAATCTACTTGTCAAGGCACTCTCTTTTAGAAGCATGCCAACACAACCTGAACATGGCGCTGGACCCTTCCCAGAGTTTCGGGGGGGTCTTTGACTTCTTCTAAGTTGAACCCAATCGCTGGCATATCTTGGCATAGAGTTTTCACACTCTCTCAGTGATAGTGAATTCCGCTGGACAAACAGCGTTCACTACAGACGAGGGTGCAGTCTCTCCTTCAAGGAGGCGCCTCATCCAGAGGCGAGCCTTTTCACGCAGTTTCATCTGCGTCCGCATCATTAGAAGATTCTTCGCTAAGGGGAAGGAAGTCGATGTTCCTACACAGTAACGTCCCCCTTTCACAGACGGTCAAAGACCGTCTTCAGAGGAGTCCACTCTTCAACTCAGTGGTCTAGAGCTCTGGGCAGTGTATCTTGCACTGCAAGCTTTCCTGCAGTGGCTGGAATGCAATCAGAATCGAATTCAGTCGGACTATCCACAGCGGTGGCGTACACATTCCGGACGTACAACACTAGGAAGCAAGTCTTCCTCAGTCGCGAGGACGTGGACGCAGGGGAATGGGCCCTGCTCCCGTTTGGCTTCAAGAAATCGGTAGCCGCGGGATGAGGACGGACGTCGACATCATGGCGTCTCGGCAACTACAAGGTCTCGATTTTCATGGCGGGAGCTCTGGCGACAGGCGCCTTGGCTCAAGATTGGTCGCAGTTCCAGCTTCCGATTGCTGCCGCACTATTCTCGTCGCCCCAGACTGGCCGAGGAGGTTGTGGTACCGAGATCTGTGGCATCTCACCGTCAGTCGACTGTGAGCATTACGTCAGGGTCACAATGAGACGGGCTCGCCAGCCGCGGTTTGCCAAAATATTCCACAACTCGTGGAAGATATTCTTATCTTGGTGTTTTGCTCAGGGAGTGTATCCCTGGCCATCGGCTTTGCCTACTTTGCCTGCCCTCCTGCACTCTGGTCGGGAAAACGGTTGGTCGCTCGGCTCCCTTTAAGGGCAAGTCTCGGCACTATCCGTGTTGTTTCAGAAGCGTCTAGCACGTCTTCCTAAGGTGCGCACGTTGCTACAGGGAGTGTCATATTGTGCCCCCGTACGAGCGGCCGTTAGATCCATGGGATCTGAACGAGGTACTCGTTGCTCTCCAGAAGCCGCCTTTCGAGCCTCTGATAGGAGTTTCCCCTTTCTCGCCTGTCACAGAAAGTGGCCTTTCTAGGGCGATCACGTTTCTTCGGCGAGTGTATGAGCTGGCAGCTCTGTCATATCAGGCTCCCTTCCTGGTGTTTCACCAGGACTAGGTAGTGTTGCGCTCCACTCAGGAGTTTCTCCCTAAGGTAGTATCCGCGTTTCAGCTTAATCAGGATATATCATTACCTTCATTTTGTCCTCATCCGACTCACCGGTTTGAAACGGGTTTACATTTGTTAGATCTGGTCAGAGGACTCAGAATCTACTTTTCCCGCACGGCGCCTATGCGCCGATCTGATGCACTGTTTGTCCTTGTCGCTGGTACGCGCAAGGGATTGCAGGCTTCTAAAGCCAACATGGCTCGATGGCTCAAAGAACCAATTCTTAAAGCCTACCGTTCTGCTGAGCTTCCGGTTCCATCAGGGCTGAAGGCCCATTCAACCAGAGCCGTGGGTGTGTCCTGGGCATTACGCCACCAGGCTACGGCTCAACAGGTGTGCCAGGCAGCTACCTGGTCGAGTCTGCACATTTTCACCAAACATTATCAAGTGCATACCTATGCTTCGGCGGATGCCGGCCTAGGTAGAAGAGTACTGCAGGCGGCAGTGGCCTCCCCGTAGGGGAGCGCTGTCTTGCAGCCCTATCAAGAGGTATTTATTTACCCACCCAGGGACAGCTTTTGAACGTCCCAATTGTCTGGGTCTCCCAATAGAGCGCTGAAGAAGAAGGGAATTTTGTACTTACCGTAAATTCCTTTTCTTCTAGCTCTTATTGGGAGACCCAGCACCCGCCCTGTTGTCCTTCGGGATTCTTGGTTTGTTGCGGGTACACATGTTATTCATGTTGAACGGTTTGCAGTTCTCCGATGTTATTCGGAGTGAATTTGTTTAAACCAGTTATTGGCTTTCCTCCTTCTTGCTTTGGCACTAAAACTGAGTAAGCCCGTGATCCCACGGGGGGTGTATAGCCAGAAGGGGAGGGGCCTTACACTTTTTAGTGTAATACTTTGTGTGACCTCCGGAGGCAGTAGCTATACACCCAATTGTCTGGGTCTCCCAATAAGAGCTAGAAGAAAAGGAATTTACGGTAAGTACAAAATTCCCTTCTTTTTTAAATATAAATAAAAAAAATAAATGTGTGTATGTATATACCGTATATACTGGCGTATAAGACTACTTTTTACCCCCTTAAAATAATGGCTACAGTGGGGGGTCGTCTTATACGCCGGATATACGGGGGGGGGGGGGTGTGGGGTGTGTGTGTGTATATATATGTATATGTATATGTATGTATGTATGTATGTATGTATGTATGTATGTATATGTACACTGCAGCGTCCAGGGGAGGTGGGGGCAGCAGCTCTGGAGCACAGGGGAACGCTGCGGGCTGCAGCCTTTGATCTCCTGCACCCGCTCATATAATATGCACAGCCGCTGTCCATCTCGAATGGTGCTGAAATCGCACGCAGTGAGGGGCTGGGGCAGCGGTGCATATTATATGAGCCTGCGTCCCCCTGTGATCGCACATGCCCACCCCTGTGTTAGATTTGGCCCCCAGGCTGCTGCTCATTCTAAAATAAAAAAGCTTTACTTATCCCTGCAGCGTTTCTCCCCGTGTCCCTGCTTCCACTGTGATCAGGCAGAGAGCTCAGGCTGCTGTGCCGATCACATGACCGCACTGAGAACCAGGAAGTGGAAGAACAGAAGCACGGAGCCAGACAGGAGGGAGCTCAGCGCTGCAGGAGATAAGGAAAGAGGGTTTTATTTTACTTTGGGCAGCAGCCTAGGGGCGATATCTGACACAGGGGGACTTGTGCGATCTATAGGGGCCATGGGCAGCACTATGGGGGCGATATCTGACACAGGGGGACTTGTGCGATCTATATAGGGGCCATGGGCAGCACTATGGGGGCGATATCTGACACAGGGGGACTTGTGCGATCTATATAGGGGCCATGGGCAGCACTATGGGGGCGATATCTGACACAGGGGGACTTGTGCGATCTATATAGGGGCCATGGGCAGCACTATGGGGGAGATATCTAACACAGGGGGACTTGTGCGATCTATATAGGGGCCATGGGCAGCACTATGGGGGCGATATCTAACACAGGGGGACTTGTGCGATCTATAGGGACCATGGGCAGCAGCATGGGGGCGTTATCTAACACAGGGGGACTTGTGCGATCTATATAGGGGCCATGGGCAGCACTATGGGGGCGATATCTAACACAGGGGGACTTGTGCGATCTATAGGGACCATGGGCAGCAGCATGGGGGCGTTATCTAACACAGGGGGACTTGTGCGATCTATATAGGGGCCATGGGCAGCACTATGGGGGCGATATCTAACACAGGGGGACTTGTGCGATCTATAGGGGCCATGGGCAGCAGCATGGGGGCGTTATCTAACACGGGAACGTGTGCAATCCATAGGGGACCATAGGCAGCACAGGGGAACGTGTGCCATCACAAGGGGGCTATATTCAATATAAGGGGGCCATATCCAGATTAAGGGGGCTAATTTTAGGATGGGGGGCTATGAGGGACATATACCCTATATGATTTGTTAGAGGGACACTGGCATTATAAGATGGACCCCATTTAACATTAAAAAAAAAAATTCTCTTTTCCTTCACCAAATTTGGGGGTGCGTCTTATAATCAGGTGCGTCTTATAAAGCGAAAAATACGGTATATATCATACAGCAGGGGTCGGGAACCTATGGCTCTTTTGATGGCCGTATCTGGCTCGCAGACAGGGCTCCTACCTGTCTATGGGCAAATGCCGGGGCCCTGGAGAGCCGGGGGGGCCCACTCGGCCTCGTCAGTTCTCCTGTCCCTTGGCCGGGGCCCACTCGCCTTTATAGTTCTGCTGCCCCCGGCCGAGTTCCGGGGACCACAGTCCTCGGCAGCAATCTGCGGCGCCGTCACTTTAAGGCGCGCAGACATCCTGTTTTGAATTTCATCTGTGGGCGGAGCTACCGCCTTCTCAGTCCCACAGATGAAGGAGGCGAGCTTCTGTCCGGCGCTGTGTGGGCCCCCTCTCCACCGTGACCTAATTGGGTAAATGCCCTCCCCGCCTCCCCATTATGGGCCCCGGTGAGCTGCTTCTAACCCCCCAGATGTATGCCCTGCCAATCCCCCCCCCCCCCCCCCCGCCGATGCCGCGGGTGCTGTACCCGCCGAGCCGCGGGTGCAGGCCCCACAGAGCAGCAGAGTTGTGTGTATTTGTCTGTATGTAGCAGAGTTGTATGTGTTTGTCTGTATGTAGCAGAGTTGTATGTGTTTGTCTGTATGTAGCAGAGTTGTATGTGTTTGTATGTAGCAGAGTTGTATGTGTTTGTCTGTATGTAGCAGAGTTGTATGTGTTTGTCTGTATGTAGCAGAGTTGTATGTGTTTGTCTGTATGTAGCAGAGTTGTATGTGTTTGTCTGTATGTAGCAGAGTTGTATGTGTTTGTCTGTATGTAGCAGAGTTGTATGTGTTTGTATGTAGCAGAGTTGTGTTTGTCTGTTTGTAGCAGAGTTGTGTGTGTCTGTTTGTAGCAGAGTGTAGTACCATTGTTTCAGTCCAGTTGTGGCTTTATACAGCAGGGAGGAGCATTCCTTGCTGTACTAAGTGAACATTGGAGCGATTGATCTGTCAATGGCCCTTTAAAAACATATTGTACGGCTCTCGTGGAATTAAAATTAACATGTTGCAATCAAAGCAGACTTTTTTTCATTTGGGAGCGGGGTAGTCTTATACAGTGAGTATATCCCAAATTCTATATTTTTAGGGCAGAAGTTGGGGGTCGTCTTATACGCCCAGTCGTCTTATACGCCGGCATATACGGTAATATATTATATCCCTCTTCCGATTTAAAAAAAAATATATATATTTTAATCGGAAGAGGGATAGAGATTACATATATATATATATATATATATATATATATATATAATAATATTAATAATAATATATATATATATATATATATATATATATATAAAAATAATAATATATATAAAAATATATATATATATATATATATATATATATATATATATATATATATATATATATATATATATATATATATATATATATATATATATATTATATATATATATATATATATTATATATATATATATATATTATTATATATATATATATATATATATATATATATATATATATATATATATATATATATATATATATATATATATATATATATATATATATAATAATTTATTTTCTTTGTCGCTCCATTGGGAGACCCAGACAATTGGGTGTATAGCTTCTGCCTCCGGAGGCCACACAAAGTATTACACTCAAAAATGTGAAACCCCTCCCCTCTGCCTATACACCCTCCCGTGCCTCACGGGCTCCTCAGTTTTATGCTTTGTGTGGAAGGAGGCACACATCCACTCATGCATTCCCATTTTATTCAGCAGCAGCTGCTGATGTTATCGGTTGGAAGAAAAGAGGGCTCCCACGGGGCCCCCGGCATGCTCCCTTCTCACCCCACTACGTCGGCGGTGCTGTTAAGGTTGAGGTACCCATTGCGGGTACAGAGGCTGGAGCCACATGTCGTATTTCCTTCACCATCCCTTGGGGGCTCTGGGAGAAGTGGGATCCTGAGCGGTCATCCAGGTACTGGGACCGTGCTCCTTCCGCAGCCCCAGTGTGGAATCTGCCGGACCGGAGTATTTTCTTTATCAGGGACCGGGCCCTGCATCTGTCAGGTACTCTGTGTCCCCATGGGGACGGTTCATGGAGCGCCTGGCACCCGGACGCTGCAAGGGCTGCTAGGCCGTGAAAGCCGGGGGACTTCCGCGCCGACCGCGCCTGTTTGTCGGCCGCGGTCATAAATTTAGTCCCCGGCTTCAGTTGCGGCCTACTTGCAAAATCTCGCCCCCGGACCTGTCTGTCAGGGTAGGGGCGGGACAGCCGACCGGACGCTGCCTGGGACACACAGCGGCTGCTGATCCGTGAAAGCCGGGGGACTTCCGCGCCGACCGCGCCTGCTTGTCGGCCGCGGTCATAAATTTAGTCCCCGGCTTCAGTTGCGGCCTACTGGCAAGACTCCCGCCCCCGGACCTGTCTGTCAGGGTAGGGGCGGGACAGCCGTCCTGACGTCGGCACTGAGGGCCGGAGCATCCTGTATGCTTCCTCCCCCCTCTTTGATCACAATAGGGACCCCAGATTCCCGCACTTTTTCCTGGTGCCGCCCACCGCTCCACTCCCCCTCTGAGAGCTCCAGCAGCCATTTTTTTCAGACATTCTGCGCTGGAGAATCATCAGGAAAGAGCTCTTCACCGCTGGGAGACCTGGAGCAGGCAATCTGGAGGACACACACGCCGCATTTTAGCGGTCGGTAAGCCACACCGGTCATCCGGTGCTGGTCCCCCTGGGTTGCCTGAATAGATACGTATTATATATCTTTATATATATATATATCTCTGTTCGGCCGGGCTGTATACTCTTCCCTTATACCCTCTGATCACTCTCCTGGGACACAACAGCATGTCGTCCACAAGGAGCAAGAGCGCTAAGGCACAGGGTTTCCTTGCGACCTGTACCTCTTGTGGGGCTATGTTGCCTGCGGGTTCCACCTACCCTCACTGTGAGCAATGCTCGACCCCCTGTTACACTGACTCAGCCGGAGCCGGGACCACTTGTGGGCCCCTCGGCTCAGGTAGACCCCCATGCTACCACTGTCCAGGCGGCAGGGACAGAGTTTGCAGTGTTTGCTGAGAAGCTCTTTGAGTCACTTTCACAATCCATGGCTAAGTCTATGGACAAATGGTCTGCCAAGCTGCTAGAAGCCTTGCAGTCCAGACCGGCCCTTACACAGACCCAGGACACTGTTGGATCGGCGCCTCCAGGTCCCTCTCGGTCCACGCCGCAGCGCGCTCCCGGAGTGGGCTCTAGGTTTCACGTGGAGGACTCCTCCACGGTCCACAGCCCCAGACCAGCTAAGCGGGCCCGCTTGGAATCAACAGCTTCATCACGCTGCTCAGGTTCCCGGCTGGAGGACTCTCTGGAGGACGAGGCGGACGTCGCAGCTCAGGGCTCTGACCATGACGTTGCCCTCAACCTTGATACACCTGAAGGGGACGCCTTAGTAAATGATCTTATCTCGTCCATCAACCAGGTGTTGGATCTCTCTCCCCCGCCCCCTACTGTAGAGGAGTCGGCTTCTCAGCAGGAGAAACACCAGTTTCGGTTTCCCAAACGTACACGGAGTGCGTCTTTCGACCACTCTAACTTCAAGGATGCTGTCCAGAATCCCAGAGCGGTTCCGGACAAGCGCTTTACTAAGCGCCTTGCTGACACACGTTACCCCTTCCCCTCTGACGTAGTTAAGGGTTGGGCTCAGTGTCCCAAGGTGGATCCTCCAGTCTCCAGATTGGCGGCTAGATCTGTGGTATCGGTTGCAGATGGCTCATCACTAAAAGATGCCACTGACAGGCAGATAGAGCTCCTGGTGAAATCTATCTATGAAGCCACGGGCGCGTCCTTTGCCCCGGCTTTTGCAGCCGTGTGGGCACTCCAAGCTATCTCGGCTTGTCTAACCGAGATTAATGCGGTCACACGTACTTCTGCTCCGCAGGTTGCGTCTTTGACTTCTCAGGCGTCGGCGTTTTCTTCATACGCCATGAAGGCAGTCCTAGACTCTGCTAGCCGTACAGCGGTAGCATCCGCTAATTCTGTGGCAGTCCGCAGAGCCATGTGGCTGCGCGAATTGAAGGCAGACTCGGCTTCCAAGAGATTCCTAACCGGTTTGCCGTTTTCTGGCGACCGATTGTTTGGAGAACGATTGGATGAGAGGGAAAAGACTCCTCCTTACCCCAGTCCAGACCGAAGCGACCTCAGCAACGGAAAATACAATCGAGGTTTCGGTCCTTTCGCCCCTCCGCCAAGTCCCAATCCTCTTCGTCCAATAGGCCGGAGAAAGGTCAGAGGAACTCCTACGCGTGGTGGTCTAAGTCACGCCCCCAAAAGGCTGCCGGAGGCACTGCCTCCAAGGCGGCCTCCTCATGACTCTTGGCATCCCCGAACCGCATCCTCGGTCGGTGGCAGGCTCTCCCGCTTTTGCGACACCTGGTGGCCACATGTTCAAGACCGATGGGTGAGGGACATTCTGTCTCACGGTTACAGGATAGAGTTCATCTCTCGTCCTCCAACTCGTTTCTTCACAACCTCCCCCCCCCCCCCCCCCCTGCTCGGGCCGACGCACTTCTTCAGGCAGTGGCCGCTCTGAAGACAGAAGGAGTTGTGATTCCCGTCCCCCCTCAGGAACAGGGGCGCGGCTTTTACTCCAACTTGTTCGTGGTGCCAATGAAGGACGGTTCATTCCGTCCCGTTCTGGACCTCAAACTGCTCAACAGACACGTGAGCACCAGACGATTCCGGATGGAATCTCTCCGCTCGGTCATAGCTTCGATGTCACAGGGAGACTTTCTCGCATCGATCGACATCAAAGATGCTTATCTCCATGTGCCGATCGCACCCGAACATCAACGCTTCTTGCGTTTCGCCATCGGGGACGAACACCTTCAGTTCGTGGCATTGCCTTCGGCTTGGCGACAGCCCCACGGGTTTTCACCAAAGTCATGGCATCCGTTGTGGCGGTCCTACATGAGCCGCCTCATGCACTTCCTAGGGAAGATGGTGGCAGCGATGGAGGCAGTGCCCTTCGCGCAATTTCATCTACG
Source organism: Anomaloglossus baeobatrachus (assembly GCF_048569485.1). Lineage (NCBI taxonomy): Eukaryota > Metazoa > Chordata > Amphibia > Anura > Aromobatidae > Anomaloglossus > Anomaloglossus baeobatrachus. The sequence goes on from NC_134359.1 coordinate 291,912,660, forward strand.
CCCACTCCAATGGGACATTCTCCACAAGTGGGACAAGAGATCGACTTCCCTCGACAAGAATGTCTCTCTTTCCCTGGCAACCAAGACGTCTCTTCAGTGGTGGCTTCTTCCCACTTCTCTATCGCAGGGAAAATCCTTCCTGCCCCCATCCTGGGCTGTGGTCACCACGGACGCGAGCCTGTCAGGGTGGGGAGCAGTGTTTCTCCACCACAGGGCTCAGGGGACCTGGACTCCGAGGGAGTCTTCCCTTCAGATCAATGTTCTGGAGATAAGGGCAGTGTATCTAGCCCTATTGGCGTTCCATCAGTGGCTGGAGGGCAGGCAGATCCGTATCCAGTCGGACAACGCCACTGCAGTCGCCTACATCAATCACCAGGGCGGCACTCGCAGTCGTCAAGCCTTCCAGGAAGTACGGCGAATTCTGCAGTGGGTGGAAGCCACAGCATCCACCATCTCCGCAGTTCACAGAGCTCTGGCGGCGGATGCATAAGTACAGGATTGGTCGCAGTTTCAACTGCCTTGTGTTTCCTCCTCTGGCGATGCTACCCAGAGTATTACGCAAGATCGGGTCCAACTGCCGCCGCGCCATTCTCGTCGCTCCAGACTGGCCAAGGCGGTCGTGGTACCCGGATCTGTGGCATCTCACAGTGGGTCAACCGTGGGCCCTTCCAGACCGCACAGACTTGCTGTCACAAGGGCCGTTTTTCCATCTGAATTCTGCGGCCCTCAACCTGACTGTGTGGCCATTGAGTCCTGGCTCCTAGCATCGTCAGGGTTATCTCAGGATGTCATTGCCACTATGAGACAGGCCAGGAAACCAACGTCCGCCAAGATCTATTACAGGACTTGGCGGATCTTCTTGTCCTGGTGCTTTGTGAATGGGTTTACTCCCTGGCCTTTTGCCTTACCCATTTTTCTTTCCTTTCGTCAATCTGGAATGGACAAGGGTTTGTCTCTCGGCTCTCTCAAGGGACAAGTATCGGCGCTCTCAGTATTTTTTCAAAGGCGCCTGGCCAGGCTCCCGCAGGTCCGCACGTTCCTGCAAGGAGTATGCCACATAGTCCCACCTTACAAGCGCCCACTAGAGCCCTGGGACCTTTACAGGGTGCTAACGGCTCTTCAGAAACCACCTTTCGAGCCGCTGCGGGATGTCTCCTTATCACGTCTTTCGCAGAAGGTGGCATTTCTAGTGGCAGTTACATCGCTCCGTAGAGTGTCGGAGCTGGCAGCGCTGTCATGCAAAGCCCCCTTCCTGGTGTTTCACCAGGATAAGGTGGTTCTGCGTCCTGTTCCGGAATTTCTCCCTAAGGTGGTATCGCCTTTTCATCTCAATCAGGATATCACCTTACCTTCTTTTTGCCCTAATCCAATTCACCGATGTGAAAAGGATTTGCACTCATTAGATCTGGTGAGAGCACTCCGGCTCTACATTTCTCACACAGCGCCCCTGCGCCGTTCAGATGCACTCTTTGTACTTGTCGCTGGTCAGCGTAAGGGTTCGCAGGCTTCCAAGTCAACCTTGGCTCGGTGGATCAAGGAACCGATTTTTGAAGCTTACCGTTCTTCAGGGCTTCCGCTTCCTTCGGGGCTGAAAGCCCATTCTACCAGAGCCGTAGGTGCATCCTGGGCATTGCGGCACCGGGCGACGGCTCAGCAGCTGTGTCAGGCAGCTACGTGCTCTAGTCTGCACACTTTCACGAAACACTATCAGGTGCATACCTATGCTTCGGCGGATGCCAGTCTAGGTAGGCGAGTCCTTCAGGCGGCGGTCGCCCACCTTTAAGAGGGAGCCGTGTCGGCTCTATTATCGAGGTATTCTTTTACCCACCCAGGGACTGCCTTTGGACGTCCCAATTGTCTGGGTCTCCCAATGGAGCGACAAAGAAGAAGGGAATTTTGTTTACTTTTCGTAAATTCCTTTCTTTGTCGCTCTATTGGGAGACCCAGACAATTGGGTGTATAGCTACTGCCTCCGGAGGCCACACAAAGTATTACACTTAAAAGTGTAAAGCCCCTCCCCTTCTGCCTATACACCCCCCATGGGATCACGGGCTCCTCAGTTTTCATGCTTTGTGCGAAGGAGGCTGACATCCACGCATAGCTCCACTGTTTAGTCAGCAGCAGCTGCTGACTTTGTCGGATGGAAGAAAAGAGGGCCCATACTAGGGCCCCCAGCATGCTCCCTTCTCACCCCACTTTTGTCAGCGGTGTTTGTTAAGGTTGAGGTACCCATTGCGGGTACGGAGGCTGGAGCCCACATGCTGCTTTCCTTCCCCATCCCCTTAGGGCTCTGGGTGAAGTGGGATCCTATCGGTCTCCAGGCACAGGAGACCGTGCTCCGTCCACAGCCCCTGGGAATCTGCTGGACATGGAGCTGAGTATCGTCAGGGACAGGGCCCTGCTACATTAAGGTACTCTGTGTCCCCGTACAAATCGCGCACACACACACCAGCATTGCTGGGTGTGTTAGTGCGCCGGGGGCAGCAGCGCGGCGCGCTTGTGCTGTTACTCACTGCAGCTTTGCTGAGTGAGTTTATGTATTAGGAACTGCCGCGCCGGCCGCTGCTGGCGGTTTTTACACTGCGGTGCGGCTGGGACTTGTGGTGCGCCGGGGACTTCCGCGCTGGCCGTGCTTATACGACGGCCACGCTTATAAATCGAGTCCCCGGCTTTTGCGGCCTAGTTTCGTTTCGTTCCCGCCCCCAGGCCTGCCAGTCAGGGGAAGGGCGGGACGCTGTTCAGAACGTCAGCGCCGAGGGCTGGAGTCTGCTTAGCATACTCCAACCCCCCTCACTGGGCACAGTGGGACGCCAGTTTCCCGCACTTTGTCTGAGGCACGCCCACGGTCCGCCCCTCTTCACAGAACGCCGGCAGCCATTCCTGTTTGCAGTCTGAGTGGAGAAGGGAGACAAGCTCTGGGAGACCCAGACACGGGATTCTGGCGACCACACACCCGCTTTTGAGCGGGCGGTAAGCGGCACCTCGGGTGCTGACCCCACTAGTGCCGAAGTGTTCATTTGTACTTTATGCTTGTATGCTATACATTGCACTGTACGGTCGCTATTCTTGGCTATATACCCTCCTAGATTGCTAGACAACAGCATGTCGTCCGCAAAAAGCAAGGGGGCCAAGGCACAGGCTTTCTATGCTACCTGTACCGCATGTGCGGCTGTTCTACCGGCAGGTGCCACTGACCCCCATTGTGTGCAATGTTCGGCCCCTGTGGCACTTGCTCAGCCGGGGCCTCTGCTAGAGGTGGCCCAAGGAGAACCACCTGTGAATGCTGTCCAGGTGACAGGGACGGAGTTTGCAGTTTTTGCTGATAGATTGTCGGTGACTATGACTAAAATCCTTGAGACTTTGCAGTCCAGACCGGTAACTCAGACCATGGGCACTGTTGATTCAATGCTCCCTGGCCCCCCTCATTTGGAACAAATCCGTGCTCCGGGGGAGTCCCATGCATCCCGGGGTGAAGGCTCTGACACGGACGACAGTCCCAGACAGCCTAAGCGAGCTCGCTGGGAGCGACCCTCGACTTCATCACACTGGTCAGGGTCCCAGCAGGACTCTCTGTTTGATGAGACAGAGGTTGCTGATCAGGATTCTGATCCTGAGACCGCTCTCAATCTGGATACTCCTGATGGTGACGCCATAGTGAATGATCTCATAGCGTCCATCAATAGAATGTTGGATATTTCTCCCCCAGCTCCTCAAGTGGAGGAGACAGCTTCTCAGCAGGAGAAATTCCATTTCAGGTATCCCAAGCGTAAATTGAGTACTTTACTTTTCTGGACCACTCTGACTTTAGAGAGGCAGTCCAGAAACACCACGCTTATCCAGATAAGCGTTTCTCCAAACGTCTTAAGGATACACGTTATCCCTTTCCCCCGGACGTGGTCAAGAGCTGGACCCAGTGTCCAAAGGTGGATCCTCCAGGCTTGCAGCTAGATCCTTAGTTGCAGTGGAGGATGGGGCTGCACTTAAAGATGCCACTGACAGACAGATGGAGCTCTGGTTGAAATCCATCTATGAAGCTATCGGCGCGTCGTTTGCTCCAGCATTCGCAGCTGTATGGGCACTCCAAGCTATTTCAGCTGGTCTGGCGCAGATTGACACTGTCACACATACATCTGTTCCGCAAGTAGCGTCCTTAACCTCTCAAATGTCTGCATTTGCGTCTTACGCTATTAATGCTGTCCTGGACTCTACGAGCCGTACGGCAGTGGCGTCCGCCAACTCCGTGGTTTTACGCAGAGCCTTGTGGTTAAGGGAATGGAAGGCAGATTCTGCTTCCAAGAAGTGCTTAACCAGTTTGCCATTTGCTGGTGACAGACTGTTTGGTGAGAGATTGGATGAAATCATTAAACAGTCCAAGGGTAAGGATTCATCCTTACCCCAGCCCAGACCAAATAAACCCCAACAGAGGAGGGGACAGTCGAGGTTTCGGTCCTTTCGAGGCTCGGGCAGGTCCCAATTCTCCTCGTCCAAAAGGACTCAAAAGGATCAGAGGAGCTCAGATTCTTGGCGGGCTCAGTCACGCCCAAAGAAAGCAGCCGGAGGAACCGCTACCAAGGCGGCTTCCTCATGACTTTCGGCCTCCTCTCTCCGCATCCTCGGTCGGTGGCAGGCTCTCCCGCTTTGGCGACATTTGGCTGCCACAGGTCAAAGACCGTTGGGTGAGAGACATTCTGTCTCACGGGTACAGGATAGAGTTCAGTTCTCGTCCTCCAACTCGATTCTTCAGAACTTCTCCGCCTCCCGACCGAGCCGATGCTCTTCTGCAGGCGGTGTGCTCTTTAAAGGCAGAAGGAGTGGTGATCCCTGTTCCTCTTCAGGAGCAAGGTCACGGTTTTTACTCCAATTTGTTTGTGGTGCCAAAAAAGGACGGGTCTTTCCGTCCTGTTCTGGACCTAAAACTGCTCAACAAGCATGTGAAAACCAGGAGGTTCCGGATGGAATCCCTCCGCTCCGTCATCGCCTCAATGTCTCAAGGAGATTTCCTAGCATCAATAGACATCAAAGATGCTTATCTCCACGTGCCGATTGCTCCAGAGCACCAGCGTTTTCTACGCTTCGTTATAGGAGACGAACACCTTCAGTTCGTAGCCCTGCCTTTCGGTCTGGCGACAGCCCCAAGGGTCTTCACCAAGGTCATGGCAGCAGTAGTAGCAGTCCTGCACTCTCAGGGTCACTCTGTGATCCCTTACTTGGACGATCTACTTGTCAAGGCACCCTCTCAAGAGGCATGCCAACACAGCCTGAACGTTGCGCTGGAGACTCTCCAGAGTTTCGGGTGGATCAGCAACTTTTCAAAGTCAAATCTGACCCCGACCCAATCGATAACATACCTTGGCATGGAGTTTCATACTCTCTCAGCGATAGTGATGCTTCCGCTGGACAAACAGCGTTCACTACAGACAGGGGTGCAATCTCTCCTTCAGGGCCAGTCGCACCCCTTGAGACACCTCATGCACTTCCTAGGGAAGATGGTAGCAGCAATGGAGGCAGTCCCTTTCGCGCAGTTTCATCTGCGTCCACTACAATGGGACATTCTCCGCCAATGGGACGGGAAGTCGACGTCCCTAGACAGGAACGTCTCCCTTTCTCAGGCGGCCAAGGATTCTCTTCAGTGGTGGCTTCTTCCCACCTCATTGTCAATAGGAAAGTCTTTCCTACCCCCATCCTGGGCGGTGGTCACAACGGACGCGAGTCTATCAGGGTGGGGAGCAGTGTTTCTCCACCACAGGGCTCAAGGTACGTGCACTCAGCAAGAGTCCACCCTTCAGATCAATGTTCTGGAAATCAGAGCAGTGTATCTTGCCCTACAAGCCTTCCAGCAGTGGCTGGAAGGCAAGCAGATCCGAATTCAGTCGGACAACTCCACAGCGGTGGCATACATCAACCACCAAGGAGGAACACGCAGTCGGCAAGCCTTCCAGGAAGTCCGGCGGATTCTGACGTGGGTGGAAGACACGGCATCCACCATATCCGCAGTTCACATCCCGGGCGTAGAAAACTGGGAAGCAGACTTCCTCAGTCGCCAGGGTATGGACGCAGGGGAATGGTCTCTTCACCCGGACGTGTTTCAGGAAATTTGTCGCCGCTGGGGGATGCCGGACGTCGACCTAATGGCGTCCCGGCACAACAACAAGGTCCCGGCCTTCACGGCACGGTCTCACGATCTCAGAGCTCTGGCGGCGGACGCCTTAGTTCAAGATTGGTCGCAGTTCCGGCTGCCTTATGTGTTCCCACCTCTGGCGCTGTTGCCCAGAGTGCTACGCAAGATCAGGTCCGACTGCCGCCGCGCCATCCTCGTCGCTCCAGACTGGCCAAGGAGGTTGTGGTACCCGGATCTGTGGCATCTCACGGTAGGACAACCGTGGGCACTACCAGACCGGTCAGACTTGCTGTCTCAAGGGCCGTTTTTCCATCAGAATTCTGCGGCCCTGAGCCTGACTGTGTGGCCATTGAGTCCTGGATCCTAGCGTCTTCAGGATTATCTCAAGAGGTCATTGCCACCATGAGACAGGCTAGGAAACCAACCTCTGCCAAGATCTACCACAGGACGTGGAAGATATTCTTATCTTGGTGCTCTGCTCAGGAAGTTTCTCCCTCGCCATTTGCATTGCCTACTTTTCTTTCCTTCCTGCAATCCGGGTTGGAAAAAGGTTTGTCGCTCGGCTCCCTTATGGGACAAGTCTCTGCGCTATCTGTATTTTTTCAGAAACGCCTAGCACGACTTCCTCAGGTACGCACGTTCCTGCAAGGGGTCTGTCATATCGTCCCTCCTTACAAGTGACCGTTAGAGCCCTGGGATCTGAACAGGGTTCTAATTGCTCTCCAGAAGCCGCCTTTCGAGCCTATGAGGGATGTTTCCCTTTCTCGCCTTTCACAGAAAGTGGCCTTTCTAGTAGCGGTCACGTCTCTTCGGAGAGTGTCTGAGCTAGCAGCGCTGTCATGCAAATCTCCCTTCCTGGTGTTTCACCAGGACAAGGTGGTTCTGCGCCCGATTCCGGAGTTTCTCCCTAAGGTGGTATCCCCCTTTCATCTCAATCAGGATATCTCCTTGCCTTCTTTGTGTCCTCGTCCAGTTCATCAATGTGAAAAGGATTTGCATTTGTTGGATCTGGTGAGAGCACTCAGAATCTACATTTCCCGCACGGCTCCTCTGCGCCGCTCGGATGCACTCTTTGTCCTTGTCGCCGGTCAGCGTAAAGGGTCGCAAGCTTCCAAATCCACCCTGGCTCGGTGGATCAAGGAACCAATTCTTGAAGCCTACCGTTCTGCGGGGCTTCCGGTTCCATCAGGGCTGAAGGCCCATTCTACCAGAGCCGTGGGTGCGTCCTGGGCATTACGGCACCAGGCTACGGCTCAGCAGGTGTGCCAGGCGGCTACCTGGTCGAGTCTGCACACTTTTACCAAGCATTATCAGGTGCATACCTATGCTTCGGCGGACGCCAGCCTAGGTAGACAAGTCCTTCAGGCGGCGATTGCCCACCTGTAGAAAAGGGCCGTTTTTACGGCCCTATCATGAGGTATTATTTTACCCACCCAGGGATTGCTTTTGGACATCCCAATTGTCTGGGTCTCCCAATAGAGCGACAAAGAAGAAGGGAATTTTGTTTACTTACCGTAAATTCCTTTTCTTCTAGCTCCAATTGGGAGACCCAGCTCCCGCCCCTGTTTTTTTGTGTACACATGTTGTTCATGTTGAATGGTTTCAGTTCTCCGATATTCCTTCGGATTGAATTTGCTTAAACCAGTTATTGGCTTTCCTCCTTCTTGCTTTTGCACTAAAACTGAGGAGCCCGTGATCCCACGGGAGGGTGTATAGCCAGAAGGGGAGGGGCCTTACACTTTTAAGTGTAATACTTTGTGTGGCCTCCGGAGGCAGTAGCTATACACCCAATTGTCTGGGTCTCCCAATTAGAGCTAGAAGAAAAGGAATTTACGGTAAGTAAACAAAATTCCCTTCTTTCTTCTAGCTCCAATTGGGAGACCCAGCACCCGCCCCTGTTCCCTTCGGGCTTGTTGTTCAATTGTTTCTTTGGTTTCAGTTCTCCGAACATCCTTCGGATTGAATTTACCTTAGACCAATTTATAAGTTTTCTCCTTCCTGCTCTTGCACCAAAACTGAGGAGCCCGTGATGCACAGGAGGGTGTATAGGCAGAGGGGAGGGGTTACACTTTTTAAAGTGTAATACTTTGTGTGGCCTCCAGAGGCAGTGCTATACACCCAATTGTCTGGGTCTCCCAATTGGAGCTAGAAGAAAAGGAATTTACGGTAAGTAAACAAAATTCCCTTCTTCTTTTTTAATATTATATATATATATATATATATATATATATAATATATATATATATATATATATATATATATATATATATATATATATATAATCTCTCTATCCGATCTAGTGCGATCTATCAAAGTACAAATTAATTGACTTGTACGGCAAGCGCCCTAGAGAGGGGGGAGAAAACAAGTTATGGCTCTTGGAAGAAGGGGAGGAAAAAAAAAATGAAGGATTAAAAAGGGGGAAACAACCTGGCCATGAACGAGTTAATGGGACCGAATTTTGCACATGGATCCGATCGGTCACTATTTTTTTGTTTGTGTGTGTTTTCCCAGAATGCAAGCGACGAAAAAGGCAAGAAAGGGGAAGGCAAAGGCAAGAAAGGGGAAGGCAAAGGCAAGAAAGGGGAAGGCAAAGGCAAGAAGGCGGCCGGAGAAAAGAAGAAGAAAAAGTCGTCCGATGCCGGCTCCAGTTCAACTACAAAGAAATCCCACGAGCAGAGCCCACGGAAACGCGGAAGACCACCCAAGGAAGACAAGGTGGGCAACAGGCACACAACTCTGATGAAGACGATGAGATCCCCCCACTTGGCTCGCCGAGTATACACCGCTGGAGGTGGTTGTGACTTTTTTCTCTTTTTATTTAGGACTCCAGATCCCCCCAGCCGAGCTCGCTGAAGAAGCTGGCGATGAAGACTGTGTCTCGGTTCAGCTGGCCTCCACCCACGAGCGAGGTAAGAATAGATCAGCGCAGGGAGGGGAGCGCACTCATCTGACTGCTCACTCTCGTGTGCCCCCTGCGGAGACCACATGGGTGGGCGTCACAATTCCCCATGGTAGCAGTACATTTTATCTCTGCCGCTGTGGGGTAACCGCGCCTGGACTGGATGTCAGATTTCAGGTAGAAAGTTACGTTTTATCGTTTTCACAAAGCAGGGAAGTTTCCCAATTCCTCAAACACTCTTCCTCCTCATTAACGAACTCCACGGTCTCACAGCTGAGGGTTCGGCACAGTTGTATCCTGCTCAGACAATCCTATGCAATGTAAACAGTCCGAGCGTATGATACATTGTAAGAAAAAAACCACTAAAAGCAATACCTATATGTGAGGTAAATCCGGAGATATGACGATAAATCATGACATTCAAGTCATGTCAGGAAGCCCTCTCCTGGTGTCACTACCCCCTTCCCTTCACACAACTGGTTTAGCAACAAATCCATGGCCATGTCCTGTGCTATGGAAATTAGGTGGCTTTAGGACAATGGACACAGGATGACTCCCTGCCGTCACCCTGTAGTAGGAGCTGCTAGCTAGTTAGCAAGGCTATGGAAATAGCCAGACAGAACGACTCCAGTAAAAAATGGTTCATATCTCGCAAGCCATATTTCCGATAAATATGGCAACCATAAAAATGGTGTCTCCGCATGTGGACGATGCCGGCACCCCCTTTTTATGGGAACAGGACATTGGGAAATGCCCCAGGCGTGATATCAGCCAATGGGGAACTGGCAGACAGGTCATGAGTCCCCTCGTTCTGTAGCTAAATTCATAACTGTCACAATGAGAGCATTGGCGTCCGCCTACGACGCTCCCAGGCAAAGTTATAGCCAAAATCCCCTTTGCTGGATAATTCTGATCCATGCAGGGGGAGTGGCAGTGCTTCCCTGTGAGGTCACTAAGGTAGGAGGGGACCTGGATCTGCCCAGGTTGATAACCCTACTTCGGCCATTTTCCAGCGTTCTTCTGCTCGGGGGCCTGGTTGGGACAGACCTGTGAGAGAGTTCCTGGAAACCTGGTCTACAGCGCCCCCCTGTGGCCAGACGCACAAGGTAACTGATTGAATTGCATACCTGTTGTAAACCATGCTTTGTCTGTAACTGTACTCTGACATATGTATATTCTGTAGATTCCCTATTGTATATATTGTAGTTTCTAGTGTGCTTTAGGCGATTAAATTATATAATTAATCTTGGGCTGTTCTGTTATCTCGATCTTGAATCCCACGTCTGTGTGTTCGGCTAATAGTTACCGTAAATCGGTTGGTGGCAGCGAGTTGTGCCAAGGATTATTGTGGGGAGGCCAGTGAGATCCGGGAAGATATTATATATTCCGCCCGCGGAGGTCGGGGGAATATATACCTTACTCTCACCGGGGACCCTTCAATAATCGGCATAAGTAGTATAGCGGCCTCCTTGCTTATTGTCGGGCAATTCCATAATTGGCCTGACTATAAGAGGGGCGCTAGAGAGCGCGTCACGTGCTCTGTCTGTCGGTCGGGAGGTATAAAGTAGGGGTGACCCCCACTTGTTACCCCCCGATTGTGACGTACTGGTAGCCAGCGCGGGGGATTTCTGAGTGACCCCCCCGGTGGTTTGTGACATATTGGTGGCATAGCGGTGGGATCGAGATAATAGTGTGTGTGAGTGTGAGACCCATACTCCCAGACACTAAAGACTGCCTGCAGCAGCTGTGGCTGCTGGGGTCTTCAGACTAGCTCAACACTAGAGTGTCAGAGTGCAGATACTGTAAGGTGTGTGGAGGCATCAGGTGTCAGTTCTGTGTCAGTGACCAAAAGTCTGCAAGAATGGCTGATGGCACCAGGAGCAGAGCTATGCAACTGGCCAATGCTAAGGCAGGAGCCGAAGAGAGGGAGGACGGTGCTGTGAACAGCAATGAGGAGGTTGCCCACGAGTCCTCCAGGAGCTCGACGCCAGAAAACCGTTCTGCCGAGGACATTGCGCAACCTGGCACTGCTGGACAAGATGAGGAGGAGCTCACCCAAGGTTCCTCAACGAGCCAGATGCCAGCCCTCCGCTCTGCAAGGGACAGTGAATCACCAGGCTCCGCAGCGGGCCGCAGATCACCACGTGCCATTCCACCGAGCCTGGGAGGCTCGGATAGCCTTCTTCAAATGGCTATGGCCCTACGCCAGGCTGGAGACCGGGAGGGCTACAAGGAACTCATGGCCGAGCGTGAGCGGCAAGCAGCGCGTGAAGAGCGCCAGGCAGAGCGTAACTACCAGCTGCAGCTAGCTCAGCTCCGGCCCTCATCAGCCACCCGTGACCTTCCAGACACCAAACTTCCAAAGGTCCGTGTTGAGGACTTCCCAGTGCTGGAGAAGGATGGAGACTTGGACTCTTTCTTGACTGCTTTTGAACGGACTTGCTTGCAGCATCATCTGAACAAGGACCAGTGGGCCAAATACCTGACCCCCCGTTTAAGGGGTAAGGCCCTGGATATCCTTGGGGACTTGCCTGCTGAGGCGGATCAGGGCTACGACACCATCAAGCGGGCCCTGATCCAACAGTACAACCTCACCCCGGAGTCCTACCGCAAGAAGTTCCGGACGCTGCAGAAGGGACCAAAGGACTCCTGGGCTGACCACCGGCGGGCACTTGCCCGAGCTGCCGACCACTGGACCCAAGGCCTGCAGCTTTCCACCGGACCGGAGATCCTGGACTTGTTCATCACGGAGCAACTCTTGTGGAACTGCCCTGAGGATCTCCGCCAGTTCATCCGAGACCAGAAGCCAAAGGGATCCACGGCTACAGCTGCCCTGGCAGATGACTACACCAACAATCGGGCTCCTGAAGCCAGGAGAGCAGCCACCAGCAGCACCTGGAGAGGGGGTAAGATGAACTCTGCGACTGCCCCACCTGCCCCTAGACTGCAGGGGGTGTCCCCCTCAACTCCCCTCTCCAGGCCCGTGGCAGAACCAAGACGGTGCCACCAGTGCAACCTACCTGGACACTTCAAGGCCATGTGCCCTCAGCGTCCCAAGGCCCCGGCTCCGTCCCCGTCCCAAGGGCCGCCCAAGGTGTATTGTGTGGGTGGGGGTGGTGGTAGGTCCCTGGACAGCTTCCAACCTGTCACCGTCGGCCAGTCTGTGACCATAGGACTGCGAGACAGCGCCTCGGAGGTGACTCTGGTGCGGCCTGAGATGGTGTCCCCCCAAGACTTGATCCCTGGAAAAACCCTCGCTGTCTCCGGGATTGGAGGCATTGACCCGGCGCTGCCTGTTGCTGACATTTATGTGGACTGGGGCGCAGGGCGAGGGGTGAGGGAGGTGGGGGTAACTGATCGGATCCCTGCAAACGTGCTACTTGGGACAGATTTGGGGCAAATAACCTCCCAGTTTGGCCCCGCCCCAAAGGCTGAACCTTCAGCCAGTGCTGACGTGCCTCCGGACAATGTTAATGTGTTATCTATGAATGATGTAAGGGAGGAGGGAGTGAACTCTGATATTTCTGCTTGCACAGACACCATAGACACACACACAGCTGCAGCTGTGACAGGGGAGGGGGTCAGAGAAAGGTGTGACAATGCCTCTACAAGTAACCAGCCTGTGAGCTGGGATCTGCTTCCCTCTGCAGGGATAAGCAGAGAGCAGGGTGCTGCAGGGGGAGGACCAGTGTGTGGGGTGGGGGCTACCACAGCAAATGTGGGGTCCCCAGAGATTTCACAGCGGGGTTCTGTTGCTGCAGGGGGGGAACAGGCAGGTGAGATTGGGGCCGGTCCAGGAGCGGAAGTGCTCCCAGGTAAGATCTCGGTGCAGGGTTCCCCCACCACCGGGGTGTCAGGAAGCCAGGTAGGTCTGCCTGAACCGGCGACTTGGTCAGGAACGGAGGAGGAGCAGGCACGACCCACGGTCGCAGCGGCTGTGGCCGCTGTCACCCGCAGTGGGAGTGCTGGAAGCCAAGGGGCCTCCCGGAGGTCCGATAGCTCTTCCCCTTCTGACCAAGTGGCAGCCGAGTCAGGTGGAGGCCAGGACACAGGTCCCGGGGTACTGACCGAAGATGTGACAGTCTCGTCGATTCTGGCCACATCTGGTCAGGGGTTTCAGGCAGCGTTAGAAGCTGACGACAGCCTGAAAGCTCTAAAGGAGCAGGCGGCACAGCCTCCCTCGGACTCGGACCCGGAGCGAGTGGTCTGGGACCAAGGACGGCTGTACCGGGCCACGGTCCAGCAGGGTTCACCGGAGGCGTGGCCCAGGGACCGACGGTTGGTGGTACCCTATCCGTTCCGGACGGAGTTGTTGCGGATCGCACATGAGATTCCGATGGCCGGACACCTAGGGATCGCTAAGACCAAGGCCAGGTTAAACCAGCATTTCTACTGGCCAAAAATGGGGGCCGATGTGGCTGCCTACTGCCGTTCGTGTGAAACCTGTCAGAGAGTGGGGAAGGCGGGGCCACACCCCAAAGCCCCACTGGTATCTCTGCCAATCATCGATGAGCCTTTCAGGAGGGTGGCTGTGGATCTGGTCGGCCCGCTGGCCATCCCCAGCAGCTCCGGGAAACGCTTCATACTGACGGTAGTGGACTATGCCACCCGGTACCCAGAAGCAGTGGCCTTGTCGTCCATTCGGGCTGACAAGGTGGCCACCGCATTGCTGGAGATTTTCTCCCGAGTGGGTTTTCCCCAGGAAATGATCACTGACCGGGGGACCCAATTCATGTCCCAGCTGATGGAGGCCCTCTGTAAGCAAGTCCAGGTGCGACATCTGGTGGCCAGCCCGTACCATCCACAGACTAATGGCCTGTGCGAGCGGTTCAATGGCACCTTAAAGCAGATGCTTAAGATGTTGGTCGACTCCCACGGGCGTGACTGGGAGCGGTATCTCCCACACCTGTTATTTGCTTACCGGGAGGTTCCACAGGCCTCAACAGGATTCTCACCGTTTGAGCTCCTGTACGGGCGACGTGTGCGGGGCCCCCTGGCTCTGGTGAAAGAGGCTTGGGAAGGGGATTTGGCCACCCCTGGAGTGTCGGTTATCGAGTGTGTCATGCGCTTCCGGGACAAAATGCAGGCCTTGACGCAACTGGTACACGACAATATGGCTCAAGCCCAGGCCGATCAGAAGCGTTGGTACGACCAGAACGCTTGTGAGAGGACCTACCAAGTGGGTCAAAAGGTGTGGGTACTGGTCCCCGTACCACAGGACAAGCTTCAGGCAGCCTGGGAAGGCCCATACCTCGTGTACCAGCAGCTCAACCCTGTGACGTACCGGGTCACCCTGGACCCTGCCCGTGGAAGGCGGAAGCCCTTCCATGTGAACATGATGAAGGCACATCATGAGCGGGAGGCATGTGCGCTCCCCGTGTGCAACCTGCCCGAGGAGGGAGAAGCGGAAACCCTCTTGGATATGCTAGCCCAGGTTAGGGCAGGCGGATCCATTGAGGATGTGGAGGTTGGCCACCAGCTCTTGGAGGACCAACGGTCCCAGCTGTGGGCCACCCTACACCCCTTCCGGGGGTTGTTTACCAACCAGCCCGGAAGGACTGACTTGGCTGTCCATCACGTGGACACTGGGGATCATCCCCCGATCCGGCGTTCAGCATATCGGGTCTCCCTGGAGGTGCAGCAACACATGCGCCAGGAGATTGACGGGATGCTGAAGCTGGGGGTGATCCAGGCATCCAACAGCGCTTGGGCCTCGCCTGTAGTCCTCGTCCCTAAGAAGGACCGAACCACTCGGTTCTGCGTGGACTACAGGGGGCTCAATGCTGTCACGGTCGCCGATGCGTACCCAATGCCACGCATCGATGACCTGCTCGATCAGTTGGCCGGGGCTCAGTACCTGACCATCATGGATCTGAGCCGGGGATATTGGCAGATCCCCCTGACTCGCAAGGCCAGGGAACGCTCTGCCTTTATTACCCCATTTGGACTGTACGAGTCCACGGTGATGCCATTCGGGATGAGGAATGCCCCTGCCACTTTCCAGCGGATGGTCAACACCCTGCTCAAGGGACTTGAAGGGTACGCGGCCGCGTACCTGGATGACATTGCCGTCTTCAGTCCCACCTGGGAGGACCACCTAGAGCATCTAGCACAGGTGCTCAGGCGGATCCACCGGGCAGGTTTGACCATCAAGCCGGGCAAGTGTCAGCTGGCCATGAGCGAGGTCCAGTACCTCGGTCACCGGGTAGGTGGGAGAACACTGAAGCCCGAGCCTGAGAAAGTGGAGGCCATCGCATCCTGGCCCACCCCCAGGACCAAGAAGCAGGTGATGTCCTTCTTGGGGACCGCCGGGTACTATAGGAGGTTTGTTCCATGCTATAGTAGCCTGGCAAAGCCCTTGACGGACCTCACCAAGAAGAAGCTGCCCTCTGCAGTCGATTGGACAATGGACTGCGAGACAGCCTTCCGGGCCCTAAAGGACGCCCTGTCCAGCCCGCCCGTGCTACAGGCAGCCGACTTCACGCGGCCGTTTGTAGTACAGACCGACGCCAGTGACTTCGGCCTCGGTGCGGTGCTCAGCCAGGTGGACTCTGCGAGCCAAGAGCACCCAGTCTTGTACCTGAGCAGGAAGCTGTTACCAAGGGAAGTTGCCTATTCCACGATGGAGAAGGAGTGCCTGGCCATAGTGTGGGCCCTGCAGCGTCTGCAACCCTATCTATACGGGCGCCACTTCATCGTGGAGACGGACCACAATCCCCTCAGCTGGTTGCACACCGTCTCTGGGACGAATGGGCGATTGTTGCGATGGAGCCTTGCGCTCCAGCAATACAACTTCACCATTCGCCACAAAAGGGGCCGTGACCACGGTAACGCAGACGGGCTGTCCCGACAAGGAGAGGTCGCGGACGGGCGCACGGGGGAACACCGGAGTGTGCTGCCCCCTAGCGCCCTCAAAAGGGGGGAGGTGTGAGGTAAATCCGGAGATATGACGATAAATCATGACATTCAAGTCATGTCAGGAAGCCCTCTCCTGGTGTCACTACCCCCTTCCCTTCACACAACTGGTTTAGCAACAAATCCATGGCCATGTCCTGTGCTATGGAAATTAGGTGGCTTTAGGACAATGGACACAGGATGACTCCCTGCCGTCACCCTGTAGTAGGAGCTGCTAGCTAGTTAGCAAGGCTATGGAAATAGCCAGACAGAACGACTCCAGTAAAAAATGGTTCATATCTCGCAAGCCATATTTCCGATAAATATGGCAACCATAAAAATGGTGTCTCCGCATGTGGACGATGCCGGCACCCCCTTTTTATGGGAACAGGACATTGGGAAATGCCCCAGGCGTGATATCAGCCAATGGGGAACTGGCAGACAGGTCATGAGTCCCCTCGTTCTGTAGCTAAATTCATAACTGTCACAATGAGAGCATTGGCGTCCGCCTACGACGCTCCCAGGCAAAGTTATAGCCAAAATCCCCTTTGCTGGATAATTCTGATCCATGCAGGGGGAGTGGCAGTGCTTCCCTGTGAGGTCACTAAGGTAGGAGGGGACCTGGATCTGCCCAGGTTGATAACCCTACTTCGGCCATTTTCCAGCGTTCTTCTGCTCGGGGGCCTGGTTGGGACAGACCTGTGAGAGAGTTCCTGGAAACCTGGTCTACAGCGCCCCCCTGTGGCCAGACGCACAAGGTAACTGATTGAATTGCATACCTGTTGTAAACCATGCTTTGTCTGTAACTGTACTCTGACATATGTATATTCTGTAGATTCCCTATTGTATATATTGTAGTTTCTAGTGTGCTTTAGGCGATTAAATTATATAATTAATCTTGGGCTGTTCTGTTATCTCGATCTTGAATCCCACGTCTGTGTGTTCGGCTAATAGTTACCGTAAATCGGTTGGTGGCAGCGAGTTGTGCCAAGGATTATTGTGGGGAGGCCAGTGAGATCCGGGAAGATATTATATATTCCGCCCGCGGAGGTCGGGGGAATATATACCTTACTCTCACCGGGGACCCTTCAATAATCGGCATAAGTAGTATAGCGGCCTCCTTGCTTATTGTCGGGCAATTCCATAATTGGCCTGACTATAAGAGGGGCGCTAGAGAGCGCGTCACGTGCTCTGTCTGTCGGTCGGGAGGTATAAAGTAGGGGTGACCCCCACTTGTTACCCCCCGATTGTGACGTACTGGTAGCCAGCGCGGGGGATTTCTGAGTGACCCCCCCGGTGGTTTGTGACACTATATTTCCATACCATTTATATTTAGTATATGGATTTTATTATATATCTCACCATATTTATAGTATAAAGAACACAATGGAGCCTGTAACTAAGTATTGGACATGACCTATAGGATCCTAATTATCCCCATAGATAGGCAGCCCCCCGCTTCACAACATGATCACAGGATAGGGCCCCTGTTTATTTATGGCAGTCAGGGGTCTAATGAAGATTCCCCCAAACCTTAGAGCCTAACGGGTCAGAACGGACAGGACGATACAAACGTCTGTGCAATGTGCCAGTGGTGATGATAAAGTGCTCATGTTCAGTTCTAGTTGCACAGCAAAAATTCAAATTAAAAAAAATAAGGAAAAAAAAAAAAAAATATATAATATATAAAATATATTTTTTTAATTTATTTTTTTAATCGGAAAAGGGAATAAAAAATAAAATATATATTATACACACACCTTTTTTTAATGTGTGTGTGTGTATATATATATTAAAAAAAAATATAGATCTGTATAAAAAAGATTTTTTTTTTTTCAATTTGTGTGTGTGTGTGTATATATGTATGTATATATGTATGTATGTATGATATATATATATATAGATAGATAGATAGATAGATAGAGATATATATATATATATATATATATATAGATATATATATAGATATATATATAGATATATATATAGATATATACACATAGATTATATATATCTATGTGTATATATATCTATCTTATATATATCTCTTTTTCTTTGTCGCTCCTTATTGGGAGACTCAGACAATTGGGTGTATAGCTCATGCCTCCGGAGGCCACACAAAGTATTACACTAAAAGTGTAACGCCCCTCCCCTTCAGCCTATACACCCCCCGTGCTGCTACGGGCTCATCAGTTTTTATGCTTTGTGCGAAGGAGGTCAGACATGCACGCATAGCTCCACAGCTTAGTCAGCAGCAGCTGCTGACTATGTCGGATGGAAGAAAAGAGGGCCCATAACAGGGCCCCCAGCATGCTCCCTTCTCACCCCACTCTTGTCGGCGGTGTTGCTAAGGTTGAGGTATCCATTGCGGGTACGGAGGCTGGAGCCCACATGCTGCTTTCCTTCCCCATCCCTCAATTAGGGCTCTGGGTGAAGTGGGATCCTTTCGGTCTCCAGGCACAGGAGACCGTGCTCCATCCACAGCTCCTGAGGACCATGCTGGATAGGAGCCGAGTATCGTTCAGGGACATGGCCCTGCTACTTTGAGGTACTCTGTGTCCCCGTGGGGACCGCGCACAGCAACACTCCAGCATTGCTGGGTGTGCTAGTGCACCGGGGACAGCAGCGCTGGCTGCGTTTCTGCCATTACACACTTCAGCATCGCTGAGTGTGTTCGTGTAGGGGGACTGCCGCGCTGACCGCCGCTGCCATGGTTATCACTGCGGCGCGGCTGGGACTGTTAGTGCGCCGGGGACTTCCGCGCCGACCGCGCTTATACGGCGGCCGCGCTTATAACTCGAGTCCCCGGCTTCTGCGGCCTAGTCTCGTTTTCTTCCCGCCCCCAGCCCTGCCAATCAGGGGAAGGGCGGGACGCTGTACAGGACGGCAGCACTGAGGGCTGGAGCATGCTTTGCATACTCCACCCCCCTCACTCTGCACAGTGGGGCACCAGTTCCCGCACTTTTCTGGGTCACGCCCACGGCTCCCTCCTCTCCTCAGGACGCTGGCAGCCATTCCTCTCAGCTCTGCTAACGCTGGAGAGGAGAGACAAGCTCTGGGGGACCCAGGCAGGATTTCTGGTGCCCACACAACCGCTTTGCGCAGGCGGTAAGCAGCACCTGTGGTGCTGGCCCCACTAGTGCAGAAGTGTACTTATAGATTATATGATTATAGACTACTAGAAGGTGGCCCGATTCTACGCATCGGGTATTCTAGAATTTACGTATTGTGTAGTTCATGTATGATTTTTGTTATATATATGTGCGGTATGTGCGTATATTTGTGTGTGCAGCGTTGTCTGTGTGTGGGTGTCTGTGTAGGGCAGTTGTTTGTGGTTTCCAGTGTGTGTGTGTGTGTGGTGTGTTGTGCAGTGCGCGCGCGCGCGTGTGTGTGTGTTGGGGGGAGGTGTGCACTCTCCATCGTGCTCCATCCCCTATGCTGCGCACCCCCCATCGTGCTACATCTCCCATCCTGCGCACTCCCAAACGTGCTCCATCCGCCATGCTGCGCACTCCCAAACGTGCTCCATCCGCCATGCTGCGCACTCCCCATCGTGCTCCATTCCCCATGCTGCGCACTCCCCATCGTGCTCCATCTCCCATGCTGCGCACTCCTAAACGTGCTCCATCCGCCATGCTGCGCACTCCCAAATGTGCTCCATCCACCATGCTGCGCACTCCCAAACGTGCTCCATCCGCCATACTCCACACTCCCCATCGTGCTCCATGCCCCATGCAGCGCACTCCCCATTGTGCTCTATCCCCTATGCTGCGCACCCCCCATCGTGCTCCATCATCCATGCTGCGCACTCCCAAACGTGCTCCATCCGCCATGCTGCGCACTCCTAAACGTGCTCCATCCGCCATGCTGCGCACTCCTAAACGTGCTCCATCCGCCATGCTGGGCACTCCTCATCGTGCTCCATCCCCCATGCAGTGCACTCCCTATCGTGCTCCATCCCCTATGCTGCGCACCCCCCATCGTGCTCCATCTCCCATGCTGCGCACTCCCAAACGTGCTCCATCCGCCATGCTGCGCACTCCCAAACGTGGTCCATCCGCCATGCTGCGCACTCCCAAACATGCTCCATCCGCCATACTCCGCACTCGCCATCGTGCTGCATCCGCCATGCTGCGCACTCCCAAACGTGCTCCATCCGCCATGCTGCGCACTCCCAAACGTGCTCCATCCGCTATGCTGCGCACTCCCAAACGTACTCCATCCGCCATGCTGCGCACTCCCAAACGTGCTCCATCCGCCATGCTGCGCATTACCAAACGTGCTCCATCCGCCATGCTGCGCCAGCATCAGCCTCTCTACCCGCATCATCAGCCTCTCTGCCCGCAGCATCAGCCTCTCTCCTCCCAGCATCAGCGTCTCTGTCCCTAGCATCAGGCTCTCTCCTTCCAGCCTCCCTCAGCATCAGCCTCCCTTTCCCAGCCTTCCCAAGGATCAGCCTCTCTCCTCCCAGCCTCCTTCCTCCCAGCCTCCCCCTCCCAGCCTCCCTCAGCATCAGCCTTCGTGTCCCAGTCTCCCCCAGCATCAGCCTCCCCAAGCATCAGCCTCCACCAGCATCAGCCTCTGTTCTTCCAGCCTCCTCCAGCATCAGCTTCCCTAAGCATCAGCCTCCCTCGTCCCAGCCTCCCTCAGCATCAGCCTCTCTCCTTCCAGCCTCCCTCAGCATCAGCCTCCTCTCCCCAGCCTTCCCTAGGATCAGCCTCTCTCCTCCCAGCCTCCTTCTTCCCAGCTTTCCCATCCCAGCCTCCTTCAGCATCAGCATTTCCCTCTTCCCCATGATCAGCCTCTCTGCTCCCAGCCTCCTCCAGCACGCCCTGCTCCTCTGCCGACACTCACACACCCGATCGCATGCACTCACACACACACCCGATCGCATCCACTCACACACACACCCGATCGCATCCACTCACACACACACCCGATCGCATCCACTCACACACACACCCGATCGCATCCACTCACACACACACCCGATCGCATCCACTCACACACACACCCGATCGCATCCACTCACACACACACCCGATCGCATCCACTCACACACACCCGATCGCATCCACTCACACACACCCGATCGCATCCACTCACACACACCCGATCGCATCCACTCACACACACCCGATCGCATCCACTCACACACACCCGATCGCATCCACTCACACACACAGACACTGACGATATCGCACTTACGCGCTCATACTCACAACATCCGGGGATATCACATGCTTCTGGCCATGTGATCCTCCGTCAGGTCCTGGAAGATCACAACAGCACATTTTCGCCGCCGAGAAGCAAGCGATATCCCAGGATGTCGTGAGTATGTGGATGCGATGTGAGGTGTGTGTGAGGTGTGTATGAGAGTGAGTGTGAGTGTGATCTGATGTGTGTGTATGTTTGTGTGTGTGCGTGTGGACCTTCCGGCGCAGCAGGACCTTGATGGGCTTGTAACCATGCGAGCATGGTTACCAACGTATCCACACCACTCCCACCACTGCCGTGGGAGCGGGGGCCGGGGGAGGGGGAGGGAGTACAGTACTCACCTCCGTGACAGCGCTTGTAACCATGCGAGTATCCACACCACCCCTTTGGGAGCGGGGGCCGGGGGGGGGGGGGGGGTTGGGGGGGGATAGGGAGTACCGTACTCACCTCCGTGACAGCCGTGTCAGTTAGAGAAATGCGCGGGGGGAGGGAGGGGGTGGGGCCAGAGCTAACGTGCATTGCGTGAGGGGGGCGGGGCGTGGCGTGGCTGAATTGCCAATGCCTGCAGGGTGCCGGGGCGAGAGGCCAATCTGTGGGGGGGGCGGAGCCTGGGCGAGCGGCTGGCCAATCCGTGTGGGGGCGCAGCCTGGGCGAGCGGCCAATCCGTGTGGGGGGGCGGGGCCATGGCGAGCCCAGCGGCCAATCAGCTTTGTGTCACCGTAAGGACACAATTTTGGAGCATGACAGACAGACAGACAGATAGACAGACAGACAGACAGACAGAATAAGGCAATTATATATATAGATACTTTACACTGTATGGTGCACTGTTGATTTTTGTCTATATACCCTCCTGTATTGCTCAGAGGAGACAACAGCATGTCGTCCACAAATAGCAAGGGTGCCAAAGCACAGACTTACTATGCTGCCTGTGCAGCATGTACGGCTATACTGCCGGCAGGTTCCACTGACCCTCATTGTGTGCAATGCTCGGCCCCTGTGGCACTTTCTCAGCCGGAGCCTCTGCTAGGGGTGGCCCAGGGAGAACCACCTGTTAACACTGTCCAGGTGACAGGGACGGAGTTTGCAGTTTTTACTGAAAGACTTTCTGAGACTATGGCTAAGATATTAGAAGCCTTGCAGTCCAGGCCGGCATCTCAAGCCAGGGGCACTGTGGAATCATTGCCCCCTGGTCCCCCTCAGTTGGAACAGCAATGTCCTCCCGGGGTGTCTCATGGATCCCAGGGTGAGGTCTCTGACACGGACCGCAGCCCCAGACCGATTAAGCGAGCTCGCTATGATATCCCCTCGACATCATCACAATGTTCAGGGTCTCAGCGAGAGGACTCTCTGTATGATGAAGTGGAGGTAGCTGATCAGGATTCTGATCCTGAAGCCGCTCTCAACCTTGATACTCCTGATGGGGACGCCATAGTGAATGATCTTATTGCGTCCATCAATGAAATGTTGGATATTTCTCCCTCAGCTCCTCCAGTGGAGGAGTCAGCTTCTCAGCAGGAGAAATTCCGTTTCAGGTTTCCCAAGCATACAAAGAGTATGTTTCTGGACCACTCTGACTTCAGAGAGGCAGTCCAGAAACACCGAGCTTGTCCAGATAAGCGTTTTTCCAAGCGCCTTAAGGATACACGTTACCCTTTCCCCCCTGACGTGGTCAAGGGCTGGACTCAGTGTCCCAAGGTGGATCCTCCAATCTCCAGACTGGCGGCTAGATCCATAGTTGCAGTGGAAGATGGAGCTTCACTCAAGGATGCCACTGACAGACAGATGGAGCTCTGGTTGAAATCCATCTATGAAGCTATCGGCGCGTCTTTTGCTCCAGCATTCGCAGCCGTATGGGCACTCCAAGCTATCTCAGCTGGTCAGGCGCAAATTGACGCACTCACACGTACGTCTGCGCCGCAGGTGGCGTCCATAACCTCTCAAACGTCGGCATTTGCGTCCTACGCTATTAATGCTGTCCTGGACTCTGCGAGCCGTACGGCGGTTGCAGCCGACAATTCGGTGGCAATACGCAGGGCCTTGTGGCTGCGGGAATGGAAGGCAGATTCGGCTTCCAAAAAGTGCTTAACTGGATTGCCATTTTCTGGCGACCGTTTGTTTGGTGAGAGATTGGATGAAATCATCAAACAATTCAAGGGAATGGAAACATCCTTACCCCAGGCCAAACCAAAAACACCCCAACAGAGGAGGGGACAGTCGAGGTTTCGGTCCTTTCGGGGTGCGGGCAGGTCCCAATTCTCCTCGTCCAAAAGGCCGCAGAAGGATCAGAGGAACTCCGACGCATGGCGGTCTAAATCACGCCCTAAAAAGACCGCCGGAGGTGCCGCTACTAAGGCGGCTTCCTCATGACTTACGGCCTCCTCACACCGCATCCTCGGTCGGTGGCAGGCTCTCCCGCTTTTGCGACACCTGGCTGCCACAAGTAAAAGACCGTTGGGTGAGAGACATTTTGTCTCACGGTTACAGGATAGAGTTCAGCTCTCGTCCTCCGACTCGATTCTTCAGAACATCTCCGCCTCCCGAGCGAGCCGAGGCTCTTCTGCAGGCGGTGGGCATTCTGAAGGCAGAAGGAGTGGTGGTCCCGGTTCCTCTTCAGCAACAGGGTCACGGTTTCTACTCCAACCTGTTTGTGGTTCCAAAGAAGGACGGGTCCTTCCGTCCTTTTTTGGACCTAAAACTGCTCAACAAACACGTAAGGACCAGGCGGTTCCGGATGGAATCCCTCCGCTCCGTCATCGCCTCAATGTCCCAAGGAGATTTCCTAGCATCGATCGATATCAAGGATGCTTATCTCCACGTACCAATTGCTCCAGAGCATCAGCGCTTCTTGCGCTTCGCCATAGGAGACGAACACCTTCAGTTCGCGGCACTGCCGTTCGGCCTGGCGACAGCCCCAAGGGTTTTCACCAAGGTCATGGCTACAGTAGTTGCGGTCCTCCACTCTCAGGGTCACTCAGTGATACTTTACTTAGACGATCTGCTGGTCAAGGCACCCTCTCAAGAGGCATGCCAACACAGCCTCAACGTTACTCTGGAGACTCTCCAGAGTTTCGGGTGGATCATCAATTTTCCAAAGTCAAATCTGACACCGGTCCAATCGCTGACATATCTTGGCATGGAGTTTCATACTCTTCCAGCAATAGTGAAGCTTCCGCTGGACAAACAGCGTTCACTACAGACAGGGGTGCAATCTCTCCTTCAAGGTCGGTCGCACCCCTTGAGGCGCCTCATGCACTGCCTGGGGAAGATGGTGGCAGCAATGGAGGCAGTTCCTTTCGCGCAGTTTCACCTGCGTCCACTTCAATGGGACATCCTACGCAAGTGGGACAGGAAGCCGACGTCCCTCGACAGGAACGTCTCCCTCTCTCAAGCAACCAAAGCTTCCCTTCGGTGGTGGCTTCTTCCCACCTCATTATCGAAGGGGAAATCCTTCCTACCCCCATCCTGGGCGGTGGTCACGACGGACGCGAGTCTGTCAGGGTGGGGAGCAGTTTTTCTCCACCACAGGGCTCAGGGTACGTGGACTCAGCAAGAGTCCTCACTTCAGATCAATGTTCTAGAGATCAGGGCAGTGTATCTAGCCCTAAAAGCGTTCCAGCAGTGGCTGGAAGGCAAGCAGATCCGAATTCAGTCGGACAACTCCACAGCGGTGGCTTACATCAACCACCAAGGTGGGACACGCAGTCGGCAAGCCTTCCAGGAAGTCCGGCGGATTCTGCTGTGGGTGGAAGCCACAGCATCCACCATATCCGCAGTTCACATCCCGGGCGTAGAAAACTGGGAAGCAGACTTTCTCAGTCGCCAGGGCATGGACGCAGGGGAATGGTCCCTTCACCCGGACGTGTTTCAGGAGATCTGTTGCCGCTGGGGGAGGCCGGACGTCGACCTAATGGCGTCACGGCACAACAACAAGGTCCCAACATTCATGGCTCGATCTCAAGATCACAGAGCTCTGGCGGGCAGTCGCCTTAGTTCAGGATTGGTCGCAGTTCCGGCTCCCTTATGTGTTTCCTCCTCTGGCACTGTTGCCCAGAGTGTTACGCAAGATCAGGGCCGACTGCCGCCGCGTCATCCTCGTCGCTCCAGACTGGCCGAGGAGGTCGTGGTACCCGGATCTGTGGCATCTCACGGTCGGCGAACCGTGGGCACTGCCAGACCGACCAGATTTGCTGTCTCAAGGGCCGTTTTTCCATCTGAATTCTGCGGCCCTCAACCTGACTGTGTGGCCATTGAGTCCTGGATCCTAGCGTCTTCAGAATTATCTCAAGAGGTCATTGCCACTATGAGACAGGCCAGGAAACCAACGTCCGCCGAGATCTACCTCCCTAAGGTGGTATCCCCTTTTCATCTCAATCAGGACATCTCCTTACCCTCGTTTTGTCCTCATCCAGTTCACCAATGTGAAAAGGATTTGCACTTGTTAGATTTGGTGAGAGCACTCAGACTCTACATTTCTCGTACGGCGCCCCTGCGCCGCTCCGATGCACTCTTTGTCCTTGTCGCTGGCCAGCGTAAAGGGACACAAGCTTCCAAGTCAACCCTGGCTCGGTGGATCAAGGAACCAATTCTAGAAGCTTACCGTTCCTCGGGGCTTCCGGTTCCCTCAGGACTGAAGGCCCATTCTA
>NC_134359.1:291938636-291946136 GCF_048569485.1 Anomaloglossus baeobatrachus
AAAACACGTACGTGACACGGATGCATCTACGTGTGGTCCGTGTCCGTTTTTTCAACTTTTCTTGTAATTAATGTATCTCTTTATTGCCAGGTGTCTTCAATTTGCTTTGAGCTGTATTTAATGTCATTTTGCAGCCTGCAGGCATTAAGGAAGGAGTGTGAGGCTTCATTTGAGCGTTTCTCCAGCTTGTTTTTGGTTTAGTGCTTGAAAAACTCAACAAGACCCAGTATGGAAGCACACCAAAAAAACCAAATCCGGATTAGTGGCTCATTTAAGTTGGAAAATGTTAATTAACACCAGCATCAACACATTAAATCATTAATGTGATGACAATCCACAGAAAAACGTTCTTGAAAAACGGATGGCAAACGCTAGTGACACGGATCACACACGGACTCTAAAAACGGACAAACGGATGAATCATACGGACATACGGAGGCAACACGGATGTTACACGGAACAAGAATACGGATGAAAAAAACGGACAACGGACATGAAAAACGGTCCGTGAAACACGTGCGTGTTTTTAACGGACGTGTGAAGGGGGCCTGAGTGTGAGACCCATACTCCCAGACACTAAAGACTGCCTGCAGCAGCTGTGGCTGCTGGGGTCTTCAGACTAGCTCAACACTAGAGTGTCAGAGTGCAGATACTGTAAGGTGTGTGGAGGCATCAGGTGTCAGTTCTGTGTCAGTGACCAAAAGTCTGCAAGAATGGCTGAGAGCACCAGGAGCAAAGCCAAAGGAATGGCCGATGCTCAGGCCAGAGACGATGAGGAGGTTGTCCATGAGCCCTCCAAGAGCCCGACGCCAGAGAACAGCTCTGCAGAGGACATCGCACAACCTGGCACTGCTGGACAAAATGAGGAGGAGCTCGCCCAAGGGTCCTCAACGAGCCAGACGCCAGCCCTCCGCTCTGCAATGGACAGTGAATCACCTGGCTCTGCAGCGTGCCGCAGATCACCACTTGCCAATCCCTCTGGCCTGAGAGGTGCAGAGGCCCTCCTTCAAGCTGCCTTGGCCAGGCTTATGGCTGGAGACCGGGATACCTACGAGATACTCATGGCCGAGCGTGAGCGACAGGCAGCGCGTGACGCTGAGGCTGCGGAGCGGCAAGCAGCGCGTGAGGCTGCGGAGCGGCAAGCAGCGCGTGAGGCTGAGGCTGCGGAGCGGCAGGCAGCGCGTGAAGAGCGACAGCAACAGGCAGAGCGTGACCACCAGCTGCAGCTAGCTCAGCTCCGGCCCTCATCAGCCACCCGTGACCTTCAAGACACCAAACTTCCAAAGGTCCGTGTTGAGGACTTTCCCGTGCTGGAGAAGGATGGAGACTTGGACTCTTTCCTGACTGCTTTTGAACGGACTTGCCTGCAGCACCATCTGGACAAGGACCAGTGGGCCAAATACCTGACCCCCCGTTTAAGGGGTAAGGCCCTGGAAATCCTTGGGGACTTGCCTACTGAGGCAGATCAGGGCTACGACACAATCAAGCGGGCCCTGATCCAACAGTACAACCTCACTCCGGAGTCCTACCGCAAGAAGTTCCGGACCCTGCAGAAGGGACCAAAGGACTCCTGGGCTGACCACCGGCGGGCACTTGCCCGAGCTGCCGACCACTGGACCCAAGGCCTGCAGCTTTCCACCGGACCGGAGATCCTGGACTTGGTCATCACAGAGCAACTCTTGTGGAACTGCCCTGAGGATCTCCGCCAGTTCATCCGAGACCAGAAGCCAAAGGGGTCCACGGCTACAGCTGCCCTGGCCGATGACTACACCAACAACCGGGCCCCTGAGGCCAGGAGAGCGGCCACCAGCAGCACCTGGAGAGGGGGTAAGATGAATTCTGCGACTGCCCCACCTGCCCCTAGACTGCAGGGGGTGTCCCCCTCAACTCCCCTCTCCAGGCCCGTGGCAGAACCAAGACGGTGCCACCAGTGCAACCTACCTGGACACTTCAAGGCCATGTGCCCTCAGCGTCCCAAGGCCCCGGCTCCGTCCCCGTCCCAAGGGCCGCCCAAGGTGTATTGTGTGGGTGGGGGTGATGGTAGGTCCCTGGACAGCTTCCAACCTGTCACCGTCGGCCGGTCTGTGACCATAGGACTGCGAGACAGCGCCTCGGAGGTGACTCTGGTGCGGCCTGAGATGGTGTCCCCCCAAGACTTGATCCCTGGAAAAACCCTCGCTGTCTCCGGGATTGGAGGCATTGACCCGGCGCTGCCTGTTGCTGGCATTTATGTGGACTGGGGCGCAGGGCGAGGGGTGAGAGAGGTGGGGGTAACTGATCGGATCCCCGCAAACGTGTTACTTGGGACAGATTTGGGGCA
This sequence comes from Anomaloglossus baeobatrachus, assembly GCF_048569485.1. Classification (NCBI taxonomy): domain Eukaryota; kingdom Metazoa; phylum Chordata; class Amphibia; order Anura; family Aromobatidae; genus Anomaloglossus; species Anomaloglossus baeobatrachus. The sequence continues at coordinate 291,940,957 of NC_134359.1, forward strand.
GATAACCTCCCAGTTTGGGCCCCCCCCAAGGGCTGACCCTTCAGCCAGTACTGACATGCCTCCTGACAATGTTAATGTGTTATCTATGAATGATGTAAGGGAGGAGGGAGTGAACTCTGATATTTCTGCTTGCATAGACACCATAGACACACACACAGCTGCAGCTGTGACAGGAGGGGAGGGGGTCAGAGAAAGGTGTGACAATGCCTCTACAAGTAATCAGCCTGTGAGCTGGGATCTGTTGCCCTCTGCAGGGATAAGCAGAGAGCAGGGTGCTGCAGGGGGAGGACCAGTGTGTGGGGTGGGGGCTACCACAGCAAATGTGGGGTCCCCAGAGATTTCACAGCGGGGTTCTGTTGCTGCAGGGGGGGAACAGGCAGGTGAGATTGGGGCCGGTCCCGGAGCGGAAGTGCTCCCAGGTAAGATCTCGGTGCAGGGTTCCCGCACAACCGGGGTGTCAGGAAGCCAGGTAGGTCTGCCTGAATCGGCGACTTGGTCAGGAACGGAGGAGGAGCAGGCACGACCCACGGTCGCAGCGGCTGTGGCCGCTGTCACCCGCAGTGGGAGTGCTGGAAGCCAAGGGGCCTCCCGGAGGTCCGATATCTCTTCCCCTTCTGACCAAGTGGCAGCCGAGTCAGGTGGAGGCCAGGACACAGGTCCCGGGGTACTGACCGAAGATGTGACAGTCTCGTCGATTCTGGCCACATCTAGTCAGGGGTTTCGGGCAGCGTTAGAAGCTGACGACAGCCTGGAAGCTCTAAAGGAGCAGGCGGCACAGCCTCCCTCGGACCCGGAGCGAGTGGTCTGGGACCAAGGACGGCTGTACCGGGTCACGGTCCAGCAGGGTTCACCGGAGGCGTGGCCCAGGGACCGACAGTTGGTGGTACCCTATCCGTTCCGGACGGAGTTGTTGCGGATCGCACATGAGATTCCGATGGCCGGACACCTAGGGATCGCTAAGACCAAGGCCAGGTTAAACCAGCATTTCTACTGGCCAAAAATGGGGGCCGATGTGGTTGCCTACTGCCGTTCGTGTGAAACCTGTCAGAGAGTGGGGAAGGCGGGGCCACACCCCAAAGCCCCACTGGTATCTCTGCCAATCATCGATGAGCCTTTCAGGAGGGTGGCTGTGGATCTGGTCGGCCCGCTGGCCATCCCCAGCAGCTCCGGGAAACTCTTCATACTAACGGTAGTGGACTATGCCACCCGGTACCCAGAAGCAGTGGCCTTGTCGTCCATTCGGGCTGACAAGGTGGCCACCGCCTTGCTGGAGATTTTCTCCCGAGTGGGTTTTCCCCAGGAAATGCTCACTGACCGGGGGACCCAATTCATATCCCAGCTGATGGAGGCCCTCTGTAAGCAAGTCCAGGTGCGACATCTGGTGGCCAGCCCGTACCATCCACAGACTAATGGCCTGTGCGAGCGGTTCAATGGCACCCTAAAGCAGATGCTTAAGATGTTGGTCGACTCCCACGGGCGTGACTGGGAGCGGTATCTCCCACACCTGTTATTTGCTTACCGGGAGGTTCCACAGGCCTCAACGGGATTCTCACCGTTTGAGCTCCTGTACGGGCGACGTGTGCGGGGTCCCCTGGCTCTGGTGAAAGAGGCTTGGGAAGGGGATTTGGCCACCCCTGGAGTGTCGGTTATCGAGTATGTCATGCGCTTCCGGGACAAAATGCAGGCCGTGACGCAACTGGTACACGACAATATGGCTCAAGCCCAGGCCGATCAGAAGCGTTGGTACGACCAGAACGCTTGTGAGAGGACCTACCAAGTGGGTCAAAAGGTGTGGGTACTGGTCCCCGTACCACAGGACAAGCTTCAGGCAGCCTGGGAAGGCCCATACCTCGTGTACCAGCAGCTCAACCCTGTGACGTACCTGGTCACCCTGGACCCTGCCCGTGGAAGGCGGAAGCCCTTCCATGTGAACATGATGAAGGCACATCATGAGCGGGAGGCGTGTGCGCTCCCCGTGTGCAACCTGCCCGAGGAGGGAGAAGCGGAAACCCTCTTGGATATGCTAGCCCAGGTTAGGGCAGGCGGATCCATTGAGGATGTGGAGGTTGGCCACCAGCTCTTGGAGGACCAACGGTCCCAGCTGTGGGCCACCCTACACCCCTTCCGGGGGTTGTTTACCAACCAGCCCGGAAGGACTAACTTGGCTGTCCATCACGTGGACACTGGGGATCATCCCCCGATCCGGCGTTCAGCATATCGGGTCTCCCTGGAGGTGCAGCAACACATGCGCCAGGAGATTGACGAGATGCTGAAGCTGGGGGTGATCCAGGCATCCAACAGCGCTTGGGCCTCGCCTGTAGTCCTCGTCCCTAAGAAGGACCGAACCACTCGGTTCTGCGTGGACTACAGGGGGCTCAATGCTGTCACGGTCGCCGATGCGTACCCAATGCCACGCATCGATGACCTGCTCGATCAGTTGGCCGGGGCTCAGTACCTGACCATCATGGATCTGAGCCGGGGATATTGGCAGATCCCCCTGACTCGCAAGGCCAGGGAACGCTCTGCCTTTATTACCCCATTTGGACTGTACGAGTCCACGGTGATGCCATTCGGGATGAGGAATGCCCCTGCCACTTTCCAGCGGATGGTCAACACCCTGCTCAAGGGACTTGAAGGGTACGCGGCCGCGTACCTGGATGACATTGCCGTCTTCAGTCCCACCTGGGAGGACCACCTAGAGCATCTAGCACAGGTGCTCAGGCGGATCCACCAGGCAGGTTTGACCATCAAGCCGGGAAAGTGTCAGCTGGCCATGAGCGAGGTCCAGTACCTCGGTCACCGGGTAGGCGGGAGAACACTGAAGCCCGAGCCTGAGAAAGTGGAGGCCATCGCGTCCTGGCCCACCCCCAGGACCAAGAAGCAGGTGATGTCCTTCTTGGGGACCGCTGGGTACTATAGGAGGTTTGTTCCATGCTATAGTAGCCTGGCAAAGCCCTTGACGGACCTCACCAAGAAGAAGCTGCCCTCTGCAGTCGATTGGACAATGGACTGCGAGACAGCCTTCCGGGCCCTAAAGGACGCCCTGTCCAGCCCGCCCGTGCTACAGGCAGCCGACTTCACGCGGCCGTTTGTAGTACAGACCGACGCCAGTGACTTCGGCCTCGGTGCGGTGCTCAGCCAGGTGGACTCTGCGAGCCAAGAGCACCCAGTCTTGTACCTGAGCAGGAAGCTGTTACCAAGGGAAGTGGCCTATTCCACGATGGAAAAGGAGTGCCTGGCCATAGTGTGGGCCCTGCAGCGTCTGCAACCCTATCTATACGGGCGCCACTTCATCGTGGAGACGGACCACAATCCCCTCAGCTGGTTGCACACCGTCTCTGGGACGAATGGGCGATTGTTGCGATGGAGCCTTGCGCTCCAGCAATACAACTTCACCATTCGCCACAAAAGGGGCCGGGACCACGGTAACGCAGACGGGCTGTCCCGACAAGGAGAGGTCGCGGACGGGCGCACGGGGGAACACCGGAGTGTGCTGCCCCCTAGCGCCCTCAAAAGGGGGGAGGTGTGAGGGAAACCCTGGGATATGAAGAGGAATTATGATTTCCAGTCATAATCGCTCTCATCACTCCCTGGCAGTGCCCCCTCCCGTCTTGTTCTCAATGTCCACCATCTGGGAAGGTGTCACATCCTAGCAACAGATCCCATGGCCATCTCCTGTGATATGGAGATTAGATGACTTGGGAACAATGGACACAGGATGACCCCCTGCCGTCACCCTGTAACAAGAGTTGTATCTCATTATAAGGCTATGGAACTATCCAGACAGAACGACTCCAGTAAAAAATGGTTCATATCTCGCAAGCCATATTGCCGATAAATGTGGCAACCATAAAAATGGTGTTTTCGCATGCGGACGATGCTGGCACACCTTTTTTATGGGAGCGGGAGCTTGGGAAGTACCCCAGGCATGATATCAGCCAATGGGGAACTAGTAGACAAGTCATGAGTCCTCTCGTTCTGTAGCTAAATTCATAACTGTCACAATGAGAGCTTTGGCGTCCGCCTACGACGCTCCCAGGCAAAGTTATGGCCCATATTCCATGTTGTGGATATTGTCCATAACTCCAGCCAGGGGTGGAGCAGTGCTCCCTCTGAGGTCACTAAGGTAGGAGGGGACCTGGATTTGTCCAGGTTGATAACCCTACTTCGGCCATTTTCCAGGGTTCTTTCGCCGGGGGTCACGTGTAGGAAACATCTGTGGGAAGGATCCTAGAAACCTGGTCTACAGCGCCCCCCTGTGGCCAGACGAACAAGGTAACTGCTGGAACTGTGTATGCCTGTTTGTAACCCATGCTTTATCTGTAACTGTACTCTGACATATGTATATTCTGTAGATTCCCTATTGTATATATTGTAGTTTCTAGTGTGCTTTAGGCTGATTAAATTATATAATTAATCTTGGGCTGTTCTGTTATCTCGATCTTGAATCCCACGTCTGTGTGTTCGGCTAATAGTTACCGTGAAGCGGTTGGTGGCAGCGAGTTGTGCCAAGGATTATTGTGGGGAGGCCAGTGAGATTCGGGGAGGTTTTATATATTCCGCCCGCGGAGGTCGGGGGAATATATACCCTACTCTCACCGGGGACCCTTCAATAATCGGCATAAGTAGTATAGTGGCCTCCTTGCTTATTGTCGGGCAATTCCATAATTGGCCTGACTATAAGAGGGGCGCTAGAGAGCGCATCACGTGCTCTGTCTGTCGGTCGGGAGGTATAAAGGAGGGGTGACCCCCACTTGTTACCCCCCGATTGTGACGTACTGGTAGCCAGCGCGGGGGATTTCTGAGTGACCCCCCCGGTGGTTCGTGACAGGGGGCGGCAGCGGCTCTGCACGGTGGTCGGGGGCGGCAGCGGCTCTGCACGGTGGTCAGGGGGGCGGCGGCTCCGCACGGTGGTCGGGGCGGCAGCAGCTCTGCACGGTGGTCGGGGGGGCGGTGGCTCTGCACGGTGGTCGGGGGCGGCAGCGGCTCTGCACGGTGGTCGGGGGGGGGTGGCGGCTCTGCACGGTGGTCGGGGGGGCGGTGGCTCTGCACGGTGGTCGGGGGCGGCGGTGGCTCTGCACGGTGGTGAAGCAAGTGAGGTCATTGTAGATTATAGGCATTTCTGTACAGATGGGTTTTCAGGTTCGTTTGAAGCTTGCTTCTGAAGATTACCATGCAGC